>NW_015386321.1:668051-676203 GCF_001527695.2 Protobothrops mucrosquamatus | reverse complement strand
TTCTTCTTCTTCTTCTTCTTCTTCTTCTTCTTCTTCTTCTTCTTCTTCTTCTTCTTCTTCTTCTTCTTCTTCTTCTTCTTCTTCTTCTTCTTCTTCTTCTTCTTCTTCTTCTTCTTCTTCTTCTTCTTCTTCTTCTTCTTCTTCTTCTTCTTCTTCTTCTTCTTCTTCTTCCTCCTCCTCCTCCTCCTCCTCCTCCTCCACCTCCTCTTCCTCCTCCTCCTTATTTCAATATAAAAAACTGAGAAAGCTGGATATGCTCTTAGTGGTAAACAATCTCCTTAATAAATCAACTTCAACAGAAAAGATAATTCAGTATGCATATAAATGCCAGTTGTGCTGACTGCAGATTGTTTTTTTTTCATGCATTCCTCTTGACAAGACCTCCACTGCTATACATCAGATTTATGAAACAAGTTTATGAGTAAAATAAATCAAATTACGGAAGTCTTTGTCCTATTACTACACTTGGCTCTTATTTGCACAAATAAGAAAAATATATAGTTTAAAAAAATCTGGTTTCTTTAGACAATGGAAAAAGAATGCATATAAAATAGCTTTAGATCCTAAAGAATAGTGTATTATTAAATTATTTGTGTAAAATTAAGCATAATCTGTTAATTGCCTCAGCGTATTGCTGGCATAATTATTGGCCATAAAGACAGGAAGAAAAAGTGATTACAAGCATAAAATAAGTGTTGTATCAATGTCATTATATTAGTAAATATTATTCCTAATTTTTAAGCCTATGTTTGTCAGATCCAATCCATTTACAGTAGTTGTGTCAATCTGATTTGTCAGTTATGCAAGTATTATATTGCAAAGAAATCTATATCATAATATATATGGGATTGGATTATAATGTGAATTATAAAGTGGATTATGATGGAATATATTCAGATTTCTATCATATGTACTGATCTTCCTATCAGTAGCACATCTATATTTTTTCAAAATTACATTATATTTTCCAAACATTCCACATTATAAATACTGCATACATACAAAAGTTTTAACTCCTGGAAACCTAACTTTAAATAGATGATAAAAATTATACTTTCAGAAAAATAGTTGCTCCCCTCTTCAATAAAATTATATTCTTATGGAGTTGTGTATATTTTTTAATGAATACTCATGAACAGGTAATTCACCCTGTATATAGCAAATGTGTTCTCTTTATTTGAAATGTGAAATAGTTTTTTTGCAGCTTCTCCATACCTTGCTGCTGTTTATAGTTGTATGTTAGATTTGTACTTAGTAGTTCATATTTATTAAAAAGTCACTTACATGTTTATACATATATACTGGACTGTTTGAATGTGGGATGATTCTAAAGATACAATAAGAATGTCTGCAAAGTCCTTGTTGAATTTCTGTATATGGGAAGCATGTACAGTGTTTCCAGATTGATTGCAAGTTTACATAGGACAGAGAACTGGATCTATGCAAAGACTGTGCATAAGCTATCTTATACGTAAACAAAGTGCTGCTGCTCCTCCCAAGTATTATTCTATTTTGGGGTTGCCCAACCCTTTGATATCTTCCAAAAGTTTACAATTTATGATGACAGTCCCAAATATCCAAGAAAGTACCTAATAAAGGGTAATATCCTAATTCAAAGCAAATCTTATTTAATGGCCTGGAACTAATGTATAAGCCATTCGTTTTAGATTCTGACTGTAATTCTTAACGAAACCTAGAAATTGTAAGAATGTACAACACTATTCTGTTTAGTATTATTATTTTGGGTATTCTTGTCAAATATAAGTATCCATGTCAGATATTTAATACTGGAAGCAAAATACACATTTTGATCTCTGTCAAAGTCATTAAAGCAAATTGAATGATATAATCAGAGTCAAAGCCAACTGTTGCAGTAAAATTCACCAAAAGCTCAGTCTCCAGTCTGAGTACTTACCAAAGGAAAAACTAAAATAATTTGTGCATGTGAAAAGTACCGAGGAAGAGAAATGAAAGTAAATTCTCTCTTATTGTTACAGGTAGTCCTAACTTAACTACAGTTCATTTAGTGACCATTCAAAGTTACAAAGGCACTGAAAAAAAGTATAGTTGTGACCGTTTTTCACACTTATGACCATTGAAGCATCCCTGTGTCATGTGATCAAAATTTCGATGAGAGGATCAAGAAAACACCGGAATGTGTAGAAATGGACAGAGCGGTATTGATGGGCAAAGAAAAAGAAAACATAGAATAATTTCAAATATGGGATATAAGCTACCACTGGCTGGGGAAAAGGGGTAGAGATCAGGAATTCAATATGTATCTTCAAGTAAAAAATAAACCTAGACAACACGTTGTTTACTAAGCACTTATGATTTGTAAAAATAAAAGATCAATAAAATATTATTTTAAAAAAATTCAGATGCTTGGCATCTAACTCATATTTATGACGGCTGCAGTGTCATGGGATCACCTTTTGCGACCTTCGGACTAGCAAAGTCAATAGGGAAGCCAGATTCACTTAACAACCCTGTTTCTAACTTAACAACTGCAGTGATTCATTTAACAACGGTGGCAAGAAAGATCGTAAAGTGGGTCAAAACTCACTTAACAATTGTCTTGCTTAGCAACAGAAATTCTGGGCTCCAATGTGGTCATATGTCAAGGAGTACCTGTATTTTATTTTTCAGGTGACACATTAGAATCAATAGGCATCCGATTCATTGACTGACTAATTGATTGATTTCAATGATGTCAAAAATGTTAAAACAGAGAGAAAGAAGAGCAGTAGGGTAGAGCTAATAGCTGAAAAATCTTCATATAGGAAACCCACATGAGAATGAAATTGTTCATTTAGGTACCTTTTAGGTGATAACCCTGCCCTAAGCAGGGATTAGCAAAGCCTTCTTAGAGGATCCCTCCTCACATTCACCAATATTACTGTTCTGTTTTATATTTCAGAATTAGTTAAGGATTATTATTTCAACACTGCTTTTCAGAATTGCAATATATGTCACATAAATGATTTTTAGCCTGTTAGAAACTGTGTATATTAGAGAAGTTACTTACCACTTATAAATATTTTCACCCTCTTTGTCATCGAAACAAAAGAATATATCAGTGAGGGTAAGAAGAGGTCAGTCAACTCCTAACATTGCCACTTTGAAGAATTTATTATGGTAAAAGTGCAGAGACAGATTCTAGGCTAGATCCGCACCATGGAATATTTGCAAATAAATGGAAATCGGGTGTCACGTAATTTACCTGGAAGCATTTTGAACGTTTGGGCCTGAGATCAGCTGAGATAGAATTTTGTTGTGGGTTTTTTTTTAAGTAAAGAAAACAATTACAATTTAATGCTAGGGGAAGAAAAACAATAATGGCACAAGCATTATTTTCTCAGAAGAGAACTTTCCATGTATGCAAGAGCTGCTACCATGAACGAGAGTTAAATTTATTCATGTCATGACAGCATTGGATGCTGCCATCATATAGAATAGGTAGTGCAATAAAGCATATAGTAAATTACTTCCAACAAACTTCAACAGAAATTCCTAAGGCTGAGATGGATTAAGTGTCCCTCATTTATGTAGAAAACAGAACGTACATGATGTATTTGTAAAGGTCCATCTTGTCCACAACAGGGATCAAAGAAGGATGGAGATAGGAAACCATGTTGTATGTTTTTTTGTAATTGCCACAAATGGACAGGTTTTAAAATAGAATCTGGGGAGATAAAAAGTACCAATAGCATTTGTGGTGAACATAAAAGATAACTAAGGAGCTTGATGCTTGCTTCGAAAATCTGTATTCTCAGGAATATTCTCTCACATCAAAATTCAGAAGTCTCACTAGTTTTGCTATCCTGTTTCTTCAAGTTTCACTATTCTAGAGCGTCACAGGAAAAACCTGTGATGACCCAGGGCACAGCACAGAGGCAAAACAGTCAACTAGCAGTTCAAACTGCTCTTTAGTTGCTCCAATTTTCCCCAAATGCTCCCATGTTTCTGGCAAGCCCCAGAACAAAGTAAGACACACACTTTCAGCAGCCTCTGGCTGCAAGTAGTTTCACATACAGTTAGATTAGAAGAGTAATTTACTCAAGGCCATGTAGATAACAAGGAATGAAACATACATCCAAAATCTAACGAGTCTGTGGAAATACAAACTTGCCTGAGCAGTTTCAGAAGAGAAGCCAAAATACAATCCAAGGTCTTTGAACACCAAATCAAGTTTGTCAGCCAGTCCAATGGTCAGAGTTTCAGGGTTTTCAAGCAGAAATCACAACACAGAACAAGATATCAGAGAGTTGTTTCCAAGATCAGCAACAGCACACAAAACTCCAAGAAATCAGCATTTGTTCCCGACAAATGCCCCTCCCCACAGCATCTCCTTAAGTCTCAGTCTCCAGGTGTGCCTTGTAGAGAGGGGCGTGGTGCTTTCCTCCCCAGTAGTTGAGCCTGCCTGCATTGTTCCCTCCTTCTCTCCACTCTCCATGCTCTAGAACAGTGGTGGTGAACCTATGGCATGGGTGCCAGAGGCGGCACTCGGAGCCCTCTCTGTTGGCACACGTGCCGTTGCCCCAGCCTTGCCTCCCCCCTGACCCCCTCCTCCCCCTGAAGGAGAGTCGCCCTCAAGTGTGGCCCACATGGAGCAGAGTAGCCAAGGACATGGCAGACAGGCAGCATAGACAAGACTCTGCCCTCACACCTCATCATGCAGTTGATGCTGCAGGGCGTAGGCAGAGGATGTGGCCGCCATAGCACTGCTGGGCTACCTGGGCGATCTGCGGCGGGCCCTGGAGGCGATGAGTGGTCCTGTGGGCAGGCGAGGCAGGAGATGGGGGACGAGCGGGGGCGGAGCAGGGGGTATAGTGGGGGTGGGGCCAGTTTTGGGGCACTCAGTCTCTAAAAGGTTCGCCATTACTGCTCTAGAATCAGAGCGGGTGCCCTTGCTCATCGCCTGAGCTCTGTCTCTCATGTTCATCCTGTCCCAATCCTGAAAGGCCCGGCCCTGCCTCGGCCTACTCTTCCCCACATTCCTCTGAAGCCACAGACACCTCTCCTTCGACCTCCATAGGGTCCAGTTCCAGCTCATTTTCCTCAGCAGATTCAGGCTCCGATGGAGGCATGACAAAACCATTGTCTGTATGCTTCTGATCTTTGCAGGCATAGACACATCCCAACATTTTCCAAAGCCTTCATTGCTACTTTACCATGTGCCAATGTGTGCAATATTTCTTGACTGCTTGACTGTTCCTTTATTGTTGATAGTTGATCGCCAAAGGCAGAAACTGTTCACCACTTCAATATCTTCATTGTCAATGTTATAAAATCCTTCAAAAGATTTACCCCAAAGAATGAGAGCTAGGAAAAATAACCCAATAACGGAGTGCTTGTGAATGGTGGCACTGAGTGGTGGATGTGAGGGAAAGAATGGAACTTGAAGCAAATATGACTCATGCAAAACACTTCAGGAAAGAGAGAAGAATTATTGATATAAAAAGCATTTAGAGAGCTGCTTTGCAAATTACATCAAATTGAGTGAAACATGTTTCCTCACAGTACTGAGGCAGCTGATTCCTTTGAAAAGTGCAGCATGGTTTTCATTAAAGAGCTATACTGCACTTGCATACAGAGACAATCATTCTGCCTGGGCTACTGGCAAAAGAAAAAAATCTCTGCATGCACAGAAACAGGGGGATGACCCAGGAAGGCCCTCAAAGTACCACTCTAACCTTACCTCAGGATGTGGCTGCCCTAGTGCTTTAGGATAGGGGCTTTGAATGGATCAAACTATTCCTTTGAACTCTTTGCCATGAGGATTATTTTCAGTGAACAGGGTCGGATAGATTTCAAAAAGATTAAAAGTGAAAAACAGAACTAGTGTGAATAGGAAGAATGTATTCTGCTTTAGAAATTAATATACTGTATATACAGGTAATCCTGTTGAGTCCAAAATTTCTGTTGCTAAGTGAGACAATTGTAAGGTGAGTTTTGCCCCCACTTTATGACCTTTCTTACCACAGTGAATCACTGCAGTTATTAAGTTACTAACACGGTTGTTAAGTGAATCTGGCTTCCCCATTGACTTTGCTTGTCAGAAGGTCACAAAAGGGGATCACATGACCCCGGGACACTGCAACCGTCATGAATCTGAGTCAGTTGCCAAGCAGGAGTTGCCAAGCGGAGTCAGTTGCCACAGTGATCTAAGTGTGAAAAACAGTCATAAGTCACTTTTCTCAGTGCCATTGTAACTTTGAACAGTCGCTAAATGAACTGTTATAAGTCGAGGACTGCCTGTTCTCAGGGATAAGCTGACTTTCAAATTTTTTTGCCAAGATACCATGAAAAATGCATCACCCGCTGATAAATCAAGCCTTCCAAATCTTCATATGTTTCAATTTCTACAATTAGTCGAAATTGGATGGGACATTTTAATTAAAAATTTGAGAACTGTCTTAGCCATACATAAGCTTATTTGTGAGCATATACAACAGGGGTGTCAAACTGCCGGCCCACGGGCTGATTGCATCATGTAGAGGCTGTGCCCACCTCAGCTCTGGCAATGCAAAAAAAGTCACGATACGTCGAAACACATCACGTGACACGGTGAGTTTGACACCTGTAATATACAGGATATGCAAGTAGTTTTTAAAAGTATTACCATATATTCAGTACCTGTAGATAAGCCCATCCGTGGATGTGCCAAAGCCATTTTTCGGGAGTCTGTTGGCACCAAAAATTCTCAGCTTATCCATGAATATCTAGAGTAATGTATAAATAAAACAATCAAAATAAGGCAATCAAATATTTTCAGGACTTGTCTTGAATGTTAACGGATAGCACAGTTGGAAGGTACCTTGGAGGTCTTCTAGTCCAACCCCAATGTTTCTATGTCATATAATGTATCATGTCTCTGTGCTGTAATAGACTATTCAAAGATAACAATTTGATAACTCACATCAGAACTTATTTGAATTATTTGGGGGTGATTATTCAAAGTCCAATTTTGTTTAAAAAAGGAAAAAGACAAGCAACAACTCTTCTTAAAATCTCTTTGAAAGACAAACTGCCCACATGTATTGCATATTTGTAGTACAAGTAGGGTCTTTGTCATAGCAATATTTTAAGATAATGTCACTTCCATTTCAAAAATACTTTCTTAATTTGTGTAGTATAAATTGTTCTTAAGCTCCTTAAAATGCACCAGATGCTACAGCCTTTTCTTTAGAAATTTATACAGGTGTAGAAATCAGATACCTGGATTGTATATTCAAAGATTTTTGCATCCGTCTTTACAAAAAGGGAAAAACCGTAAAAAGCAGATTAGAAACACAAGTTAAGATAGGCAAGCACCTGTCCACCCTAGATAAGTTCAAATCATCAGAACCAGATGGACTACAGCCCAAGGTTATGAAGGAACTGGCAGATGTGATCTCAGAACCACTGAACTATATCTTTCAAAGATCCTGGAGCACTGAGGAGCTACCAGAGGACTGGAAAAGAGCTGATGTAGTTCCCATCTTCAAAAAAGGAAAAAAATGGATCCAGGAAACTACAGATCTATCAGCCTGACCTCAATACCTGGGAAGATTCTGGAAAAGATAATCAAGCAATGAATCAGCAAACACCTAGAGGCAAACAAAGTCATTACCAAATGTCTTGGTAAGGCCACCACTTGGAATACTGTATCACCATGATGTAAAAAAGATGTTGAGACTCTAGAAAGAGTACAGAGAAGAGCAACAGTGATGATTAGGGGACTGGAGGCTAAAACATATAAGTAACAGTTGCTGGAATTGGATATGTCTAGTTTAACGAAGAGAGGTTTTTAAGAAGAGACTGGAAAGATGACCTCCAAGATCCCTTCCAACTTTATTATTATGTGTGTAAATAATAATAATAATAATAATAATAATAATAATAATAATAATAATAATAATAATAATAATAATAAAGTTGGAAGGGACCTTGAAGGTCATCTAGTCCAACCCCCTGCTCAGGCAGGACAAATGGCTGTCCAGTCTCTTCTTTAAAACTACCAGTGTTAGAGCATTCACAACTTCTGGAGGCAGGTTGTTCCACTGGTTAATTGTTCTAACTGTCAGGAAATTTCTCCTTAGTTCTAGGTTACCACTCTGTTTGATTAGTTTCCACCCATTGCTTCTTGTCCTGCCTTCAGGTGCTTTGT
>NW_015386321.1:635076-667951 GCF_001527695.2 Protobothrops mucrosquamatus | reverse complement strand
CTTTGTGGCAGCCCCTGAGATATTGGAACACTGCTATCATGTCCCCCCTCGTCCTTCTCTTCGTTAAACTAGACATACCCAATTCCAGCAACCGTTCCTTATATGTTTTAGCCTCCAGTCCCCTAATCATCTTTGTTGCTCTTCTCTGTACTCTTTCTAGAGTCTCAACATCTTTTTTACATTGTGGTGACCAAAACTGAATGCAGTATTCTAAGTGTGGCCTTACCAAGGCATTATAAATTGGTATTATCACGTGATCTTGATTCTATCCCTCTGTTAATGCAACCTAGCATTGTGTTGGCAGCTGCAGCACACTGCTGGTTCATATTTAAGTGATTGTCCACTAGGACTCCGAGATCCCTCTCACAGTTACTACTATTGAGCAAGATACCACTTATACTGTTACATATGTGTGAGAGAGAGGGGGGGAGGGAGGGAGAGAAGAAGATGGGGCAACTGTTTGCAGTTGCAGATTTAAATAAACTGAGGAACTAAAAAGTCATATTTGTTCAGATTTAGTCTCTTTATATTTCTCTTTGTGGGAAGTCAGACCCCCCCCCGAGAAGGAAATATTTTGGGGAATATTAAAAAGGCAGAATATTATATTTCCCCAAAGGATCTTAAAGGCAGAAACCACCACCCCACAAGTTTCTCTCCCCCAAGCAGAAACCAGGTCTGTAGAAATGCAGATCTGATAATCCTTTCAGAAAAACTGGAGCCAGGAAGCTTAGAGCTGATGGGATTAGAAAGACAAAGATCCCTAGAACTAACAACCCCTCACCCCAAAAAAATCCAACACAGGACATAGCCATCAGCCACAGCCCCAGGGAAGCAGGATATGATTTTTAGGACATAATAGGATTAACCCACCATCATCAGAATACCAGAAGGGCACATTGATCCTCAGGTCAAAGTTCATGGCACAAGAACAACTCCAAACCCAAAAGACCAAAAAGGTATAAAAACCCACCACTCTCAGCTACATGTGGCAGCTTTACCAGAGCTACATTTCTGTCTGGCTCTGCTCTTCAATAAACTATAACCTTCTTTCTAAAGCAGTATCCATTTTGCTTATTCCCGGCTTGGACTGGACCCTGATGAAAATTTTTCTTTCAACAACTTTATATCAATTCAGGTGGACCCAAACATCCCAACTGGCATTTTGGGGGCAGGGAGGATGAATGGATGGATAATACTAAACCTGTTAGATTTCTTTATTTTAGTTTTGTTTTTTATTTGATTGTAAATAATATTTTATTTTTAAAAAACAACAACAAGGTTAGTATTGGGAAACTAAAAGTTTCAGGAAAGCCATTTAGGGGATCTGAAGAATTGTTTGCAGTTGTAATATAAAAATATACAGTGAAGCATATCACAATAATCAAATTATAATTCTATCAATTAGTATCCTGCTACATCTGTTAAAAAATCATCAGGTTGGACTGCAAACTTAGATTTTAATCTGTGGCTAGCCACATCAGCTCTGCAAATTCTGTAGAGGTTACATTTTCAGGAAGCTACAGTTAAGCAAGTTAGATTTCTTTTTTTTCCCCAGAAACACCCACAGTTTTAAAATAAATGTGATGAAATTTCTAGTGCATTCCCTTTTAGCTTGTTACAGAACCATCTTTGGAGTTTGGGGAATCAGGGAATGGGTTGGGGGAAGTGTAGGGTGAAAGACTGTAGCAGTTTACTACATGTAGGATAATATATGACTTGTCTGTATTTGGTCAGTTTTCTTTGGACTCATAAGCTAAGCAGATTAGGTCTTGATTAGTTGATCCATAGGAATCCCAGGGCTATAGGTTAGATATAATGTTTGAAAACATGCTCAGAGAAGACATTGGCAAACCACTTCTCTATAGTTGCCAAAAAAATGTTTGGCTACATCACACAAGTCTCAAACTTGACTTAAGGGAATCTACCTTTATACACTATGCTATGAGCTATGCTACATACTATTTGCTTGTTGGAATCTAATGAAAAATATGAGACTTTTTCTAGTATATCTTCATGTATTTTAACTTATTATTCTTGCTCTAAGAGAGAAGAGGAAGCAGACTGAAGAATCACCATTCTTTTAGTTTATAAGGAAACCGTCCTTCTTGCTTCAGTAAGAACACACACTCATTCAATCAGTTCTACCTCCAGAATTCCCCAAGGAGATGAGTCTCATTCAGTGTAATAAACCTTCTGACATGACGCACATTCCAAGAAAGATAACCTATACATTTAATAAGATGATTCATCCCCTTTGTCTACCACCACACAGAGGAAAGGATTCATTCACTTTCCTAAGTGGCTAAGGCAATTGCCAGCAGTTACAAACAAAGGAAAAGAACTAGCATCTGAAGGCTTTAACGCTAACATTAGAGGGAGCACTTAAGCCTCTGAGAGGCCAAATTTATCTCAGACACGTATGCTGTAGAAGTTTAGTATCAGATTTCCTGCTTCTGTGTTATGCTGCACTATTTTGCAGTTTCACATGCAAAGCATCCCTACTGTGCTAATTTGAGCTCCCAAGATTAGGCTTGTAACAGCAATGTTGTCAAATGCATCTACATTAGAGTGCCAGCAGCTTTGCTGGTGGCTGTTAGCATATAGGAATAGAAGCATGAAGATTGCTCAGTCCAAAATGCTATGCAGATGTTTAACAGCTTACTGTGGCCAAGGAAACTGATGTCCTATGTCAGCTAAGCTAAATAACCTTATGCCTCAACCACAGCCTCCAACGGTTCTCACTAAGTAGATTTACTATTATTACATATACAATAATGTGAAACCACAGTGCCAAGTTCTTTGGCTGCATTCTTCGCAAGAATTAGGAGATCGTAATGCATTGCTGTAGTATATGTGTGCATCCAAGCAGTGTGGCTTTTTGTAACTGATGTCTTGTTAATTTTCTAAGTGGCATCCAAGGCTAACTATTGAATCACCACTGCTAGTTTATTTTTATTACTCTAGTTGGTTACACAGACAATCAGATGTTTAGGCTGGATATGGTAATTTTATCTACCTATTGAGTCCTTCCTAAGAACCTGGGAGGGGTAAATGTTAGAATCAGAATTAGAAAAAAGTTGGAAGGGACCTTGTAGGTCATCTAGTCCAACCCCCTGCCCAAGCCGGAGACCCTACACCATTTCTGACACATGGCAGCCCAGTCTCTTCTTGAAAACCTCCAGTGATGAAACTCCCACAACATCTGAAGGCAAACTGTTCCATTGGTTGATTGTTCTCACTGTCTGAAAATTTCTCCTTATTTCTAGGTTGAATCTCTCCTTGATCAGTTTCCATCTGTTAATCCTTGTCTGGCTTTCAGGTGCTTTGGAAATGTTTGATGGTGTTAAACCTATAGGTTACCACAAGCACTTTGAACTGCACAAAGTCAATTGATTACCAATGCAGTTCACAAAGTAATGATGACAGGTGGGCACAAGGAGAAGTGACCATTATAACTTGAGACACTGTAGTTTAAACCAACTATAGCTTCTGGAGAAGTAAGTGCCAAAGTTCGATCGAGCTTCTCTCGATTTTCTACTGCTAAGAGAGTCAACTTCTCTTCCAACAGCTGAAAAGAAAAAAAAAAGAAAAGAAACTTGGATATCCAATACTGCAAGGATTAACTCATTATTTATTTATCACCACTGGTGAATGAATATGTGTTTTTACAAACATGTGGACTCACCTTCCATAGGGCTATCAGATGTGAACTCCAAAAAACTGGATGGCCTATTTATTTATTTACTTAGACTCAGAAAACCACCTGATTCCCAAATGACTCAGAGCAGATTACTTAATTAAAATAAATATTTAAAGAACTCAAAAGAAAAGTACATGTGCATCAGGACAAAACAGATGTTGCTTTAGAAAATATCAATCAGAGACTCCACAGCTAGAAGCACAACTATGTTTTCAAAGACTTGTAAAAATTTTGTAGAGAAGGAACCATGCAAATCTCCAGAGAATGTTGTTCCAGAGGACACATGCCCTGACAGAGAAGGTATACTTCTGGGGTTCCAATAGGTGACATTGTTTGATAGAAAGGACCCAGAGTGTTATCCACTCTGCCAAATCTTACTGGACATGTGGAAACCATTAATGAGAGTCCCCCAAATAACTAGGCCCTATGCCATAGAGAGCTTAATTGATGATAACCAGCACTAGAATTGCACCCAGAAGTAAACTGGAAACCAATGCAGCTTGATGACACATGGGGTGTATCAAGGTACCTCCCATTACGGCCCATGCCACTGCATTTTGAATTAGCTATAGTTTTGGGCTATCCTGCAGAGAATAAAGAATATGACCTTGATAGAGATATGCAAGATCTGTTTGGGGGTGAAAATTATTTTAAATATACAACAGGCAATATTTGGAACTACCTCCAAGATACGTCCCTAATTTGCTGAAGTATAAGAAGGAGGAGAATATTCAGCACAAGCCGATTTGCAAGATTCTGTTATTATAGCCAATCCCAATAAAAGTAATTTCTCAGTCTGGTCTAACTAGTGGGGTTGATCCTATGTAGAGCCAGTGGCTATCTGAACGGTCTCCTGTTCTACACATGAGTGATCCCAAAGTTGTGCATTAGCTTCAAATGAAGAAGTACCACCCCATGCAAAACCAAAAATGAAGAAAAATCCCAAATCCAGGGAGCCCATACAGCTACTTAATTTTGGAAGAATTGAGCCTAAATCTCTTCCTAACTATAGTCAGGTCCAAACAGCATCCAGACCCTGGAATCAGAACATTTATAGCACCACTTTGGGTTGAAATGTACAACTACATATCACCTGCATATTGATGATATTGGATCCTGAACTGATTATTTGCTTGGCAATCTCAATTACATGTTAAATGGGAAGGGCAGGAATGTTGAACCCGAGGCACCTCACAAATGAGGAATCATGACCCCCTTCACCCCGTTCGTATAAAAGCCACAGTAATTGACCATAGAGGTAGGATGAAAAGTATGATACTTCCTGTTCTGTTTTCGATGTAAAGGCATTGAGACGAGGCAGAAGTAACAACAGTCTTCTCTTTATTCAGATCACAAAAGAACCAATACAAAATGGCGCAGATTCCTTTTATACCCCTTTGCAGGGACAGTGTCAACCAATCAATGCAACGGATTCTCCTGCCTTGCGCATGCGCAATAGGCAGGAGACAGCCTGTCTGGTCCCGGGCATCCACGTGGTCTGCCCGGGCTTCTCTGCAGCTCTCTGCACCTGCTGAATCACTCAGCAGGCCCAGGACATAACACTTCCCATTTCCAATTCCTGCAGTCAGACAATGGTTGTTAGTACTGAAAGCCTCTGAAAGATCAAAGAATCCAAGTATGGATGCATCACCCCTGTCCCAACCCTGCAAAGAATCAACATTATCTCCATACTGTATTCTATCCTAAAACCTGACTGAAATAGGTCCACATGATCAAAAGACTAGCAGACAACATGCACAAACAGAAACTACCAATTAGTCAACTTATTCTTCAAAGCACCAGAGGGCAGGACAAGAAACAATGGATGGAAACTAATCAAGGAGAGAAGCAACCTGGAATTAAGGAGAAACTTCCCAACAGTGAGGACAATTAAACAGTAGAACAGCTTGCCTTTAGATGTTCTGGATGCTTCATCACTGGAGGTTTTTAAGAGACTGGACAGTCACTTGTCTGAAATGGTATAGTCTCCTCCTGAGCAAGGGCTTGGACTAGAAGACTCCAAGGTCCCTTCCAGCTCTATTCTATTCTGATTCTGTTAGAAGACATGACAATTAGCCTCACAAATGTAGACTGAACTACATTTTCAACTAGAATTTTTTTTAACCTCTTAGGCCAAAACAAATCCAAAAATTTTCATTTTCATACATGTTTTTACACACATAATGCAAGTGTTTTTTCTATAGTGCAGTAATCTTCATAGTTTTCCTATTATATACATTTTTGAACATTGCAAAATTCTGAAAAATGGATTTTGTTCTGTTAGTATATTTATGGGTTGGATGAAGTAGGAAACTGAATAGTGTGTGAACTAGGAAATTGAGACTGAACAAATCTTTCCTTTGTTCCCTCTCAAATCCCAGCAACCTCTTTTCAGAAGGCCAGTGCTTCTTAGTATTCAAGTATTACTGCTAACTCTTTTTCCATACATATGTAAGCAAAGTCTCTAAGCTTTTTTACAATCTCCTTTATTCTATATTTGAGAGAATAAAGTTTAAAACTATTGTCTTTCTCCGAATAATATGTCTGTTTTTTTAAAAAAAAATACTTAAGCAGAGATCTTAGACTTAATCGCCTGCCTAATTTATGAGCATATGCACACCTTATGTAGTTGTTAAATCAGAGGTTTACTATTGTCAAATAAATTAATAGCAGGACAGAATTAAGTCTAGCCTCCTCTTGAAAGAGATATATAGCTGCTCCAATTTATTTGGATAATTTAAAAATGTGCTGTACTGTGGAATAACCATTAAACACAGATAAAGTAGAGGTGAGGGAATTTGAGAATACTCTGTCAGAGGCCCAGGACAGCTGTGGATAAAGTCAGAATCATAGTCTCTTTGCAGGATTGCATAGGTTCTGTGTGAATTATCTGGGTATATCAGTGATGGCGAACCTTTTAGAGACTGAGTGCCCAAACCGCAACCCAAAACCCACTTATTTATCACAAAGTGCCAGGGCCGCATCAGCATTGTGGTGCCCTGGGGGGGGCATGGAGGGGCCTCTGAGTTCCGCCTCTGGCACACAAAACCCGGGGGTGCACAAATGGGCCACCGTGCTGCAAGGCGCAAAAACGGCCGCTGCCACACCTCGGGGTGTGGATAAAAGGCGCTGCACCATGGAAGAACGGGGCAGGGTTAGTGAGTATCACACAGGCACTAGTCCCGCCCCATTTGAAGTGCATGCATGCTCGTGCATGCATGCATGTAAAATGCTTCCCCCTCCCTTTTCTTCCAGTCCACCAATCGACAATGGTTGGTGACCTCTGCTCTACCACCTCTACTCGAGCTTGTTAGTCGGCCGCTTCGCCTCCTTTGTGCTGGGCAGGGCTCCTGCTCCGGGTGGCGGTGCCGGCCTGATGGACCTGCTGCTGGCAATGGTGGCGCGTGTGCCAACAGAGAGGGCTCTCAGTGCCACCTCTGGCACGCGTGCCATAGGTTCGCCACCACTGGGGTATATGTATGTGCAAATACCTCTAATATTTTACCTCTTATTCTGCCTCTCTTATAAATGTATGCTCACACACACCCACACACACACATGTAAGTAAATACAAAGCAGGAATAGAACACACTAGGCTCAAACTGGATAACTACACGAAAACAGGTAGAATGCGTCCAAACGCTGTGAGTTAGTCAATCAAATTAAAAAATATTCATATCAATGCATGAAAGACAAAGGTTTGTATATTTAAAATGAAAAATAGCAAAATTGATTAAATATATTAAAAAGAAGACAGGTTTCTGTGGCATGTGGAAGATTAATTACATGAAGTTTATCTTGATCATAGTTTTCATTTGGATAAGCAATTACTTATTTATCAATTCTTTTTAAACCTAGAAAAGCATTTGATTTTTTTTGTTTTAGCAGTCAGTGACACTTTCATTCATAACAGAAAAACCTTCTTTGAATCCTGATAAATAACAATTCATGATAAATGCCTGTGTTTACTTATATCTGCTTAATTTTTTCTAAACATATCCACCTTCTTTATTCTTTTCTGTATTTGCTTTAGCTTTTGGTGTGCTCTTAATTACAAATATCTAATTCTTTATTCAATATTCAATTTTCCAAATGAAATAAATGATCTATTTGCATGCGTCATTAGACCATCTGGTTTCATAGGATAATTCAACAAAGAATCTATTAATTATCATTCATGTTTATTCAGCAGTCTTAATTCCTAATGCTTACTAACGATTAAATCACAGGAGTCTTAACAAGTAACATCCTCTTTGAAATTTCCATTCTCATAGCTGAAAAAGGGAAAATATTTCAGCTTCTCTTAGATTACAGCTGCTTGAATTAAGTACATCACCTTACTTTAGTACTTAGAACCCACTTCATAGAATATGTGCAGAAGACAGGATATTTTCTACTGAGAAAATGTTGAGCAGAAAAATCATTAGCACAAATTGTCAAACAAATTATCACATACAGAATATCTTTGCATTTGAACAGTATGGTTGCTAGCAATCCATATCAGTATATGTATTAAGAACAATGACATCAGCCCACTCCAGTTTTCTAAAAAAAAAATTATTTAAAAACTCCCTTACTCACAAAGCAGAATTATATATTAGCCAGAGCATTCTACACAGGTTGCACAGACTTACAATACAGTACAAGATTGTTATTAGTATATTGCGAAAATATTGATGTGATAAGAGTTGCATATAATTGTTTGAAAAACATCACAGCAATTACATAAAAGCATAGTAATATGTTGCAATATTTTTTCCAAGTTTCTGGGGTGCTTTTTTGTCTTCATGGTTGCAGACATTCTTCTGATATTAAAGTGGTAATTCTACTTATAACATACATTTGTTAGATAGGAGAGGTACAACGTTAATTAGCAAAACAGCTGTTTTCAAGTTTGGAATCCACAACAGGTTCAGGTGTCAAACTGCACCTTGCAGTACTTAATAACTAACTTAATAAGTCCTGTTCAATTGGAGAAACTTTTTTGGTGTGTGTGCAGCCGCACATTTGTGTGTGTGTGTGTGTGTGTGTGTGTGTGTGTATCTGTCTCTGTGTATTTATGTGGGGGAGGGGGAGGGTGTGGGGAGTGAATTCAAGGTAGCAAACTTACTTAATACTCCTGCCTCCTGTTTTCCCCATATCAACAAATCTGTGAAGTGGGCTGGGCTGAGAGAGTTACTGGGCTAAATCCATCCAGATTTGCATGCATAAAAGAGGCCCAGAATTCTAGTCTTTGGCTTACTTAATACCGAAGAAAAACTTTTTGTTCCCCCGTAGACTTGGTAAGTTGTTGTTGTTGTTGTTGATCTTCTCCCTCTCCCTCTCCCCCTCCTCCTCCTCCTTTTTAATCCAGCACCTTAAACACCACACCAAGTTGCTCTCTTAATTCTTTACCATGAAACCATTTTTTTAAAATGGTTATTCTTTGACTATGACCACAATTGGGATCAGAGATTCCATTTTTAAGGAAGGCAGTTGTTAAGTAAGTCACTCTCAATTCTATAACCTTTTTTTTGCCATTTTAAACAAATCACTGCAGTTGTTTTGGTCATTAAGCAATACCCAGCATCACCATTAACACTGTTTATCAGAAGACATCTGGAAAAGTTGCAAATGCAATTACATGACCCTGGAACACTGCAACCATTAGAAACACATCGGCCGCCAAACACTTGGATTTTGATCATGTGACTGTAGGGATGCTGTGACAGTCGTAAATGCAAGAATCAGTCAAAAGTCACTTTATTTTTAGAGCTGTTGTAACTTTAAACAGTCCCTAAAGGAATAGTTGCAAGTCAAGGACTACTTGTATAGCACCAATTTGATGTGAGAAAAAGAATCAGAATGAAACCCAGTTTTCAAATTGTGACATTTTGTGAGTGACAGGAGATATATCTATTATATTCCAAACAATATTAACTCATGACTGTATCATGTAGGAATCATGACAAGTACAATGACTATAATGTATTGAATTGCATAATGTTTCTGACATGTTGCATGAGTTCAACAGGGCCAAACGTGTTTTGCTGCTGATTTTTGTTTGTACACAGTGTCTGATGCATCTCACTGCAGTGTCCAACAATAGATGGCAAACAATTTTCCATCGGGCAATATCCTGGTGAAAACTTTCACCATGTTTGCTGCAAACTGCACCAAGATATTTGGGAAAGAAGTCCAAGGGTGAATGCAGAAAATAAATCTTCATGACATGTTACACTTTGTGGCCTTTTATGTTGTAAAAAGTTTGTCAACCAACTGAATATTGTTTGGTGCTTTGTAGTTAGTTGCCCCCCCCAATAAAAATCAACATCCTTGAATGTTTTTCAGGCAATTTTTTCTGGCCCCACTAATAGATCTTCAAATTGCTTCTCTTGATCATGTATCTGATTTGCAGAGGTAAAAATATCTTTGTCGGGCCAAGAAGTGGTTCATGTGCCACATTTTTCTATCCTGGAACCAAATTCTTTCAGAATGGCCATTTCTTTTTAATGTAATGTGACTCTCTTGAATGGCTGTCCCATTTGCATATGTAACAATAGTACTTGGTATATCCAAGTTGCATTATAGAGCCACTACTTTTGAATCTCCACAGATATTCCAGTTGCACTTTGTGTGTTAGATGTGCTTCAACAACAGTTCCATGTTTTCATATGTTTCTTTCATGTGTGCAGCACAACCAAGAGGTACTGAATGGGGTATATTGCTTATTGAGTAAAAACAGAAGGTTTCTATAAAACAGCATGTGATAGATTTAATTACAGGTTATTTTCATGATTAGCAGTCAAAAACCTACAAGGTACACCCCATAGTGTTCAGGAAGCAAACTTTTTGTCCATCCAGTGTTACTATTTTTATGCATATGTTAGTTAAGTTAGTCTTCCAACTGCAAGTGTGAGCAAGAACTGGATAATGTTAGATTGGGATTAGAAGTGAATATCAATGGCTTAATTAGCTGAAATACATTTTGATATGTTAGCAGTGAGGGATAATACTTGGGCAACCCCAAAGCAGCTGAAGATATGCATGGACTTGACTCTACATGACATTTTCTAAACTACGGTCATTTAAAAAAAATGGTTTTTCAAGTTCTGCAAATCTTTGTTTGAGCTTGCCACCTCTTAAATATGTCCAATCCTGACATGACATTTTCAAAATAAATTGTAATAATAGTTACTTCCCAAAAGTTACCAACCACTTATGTAAAATTGCTGTTATATTATTTGGATCCCAAATCAGTGAGGAATAATTTGAGAGGATCTTGTCCAATGAGCAATGTTTACTACATTATTGGCTTTGCCACCAATGGCACAGGAAAAAATAACAACAGATGAGGCTACAGGAAAGTGTAAACGTTTAATTTGCGAGTTGAAAAATAGCTGCAATTAGCTACATTTGAAAACTATTTTGCAGCTGCTGTTAAAGGGACAGGCAATCCTTTTCCCTTCAGATTCAGCCACATCTCTCACAGCAAAAAATTATAGAAACTTTGATCATCGATTTACCTATCACCCTTTGAATTCTTGCATTATTAGCAATTAATCTTTGCATTAATTATGACCTTTTTAGAGTGGTGAAGGAAGACAGATCCTGACCAAAGTGCTTTTCTTAGGTCTTCCTTTAATTTCATTCTTCTCTTTCGCTGGGCTTAGCTGGCAGTGAAAGGCAGCAACAACATGTAAAGTATAAACACAGCTCTTCAAATCAGTTGCATATCTTAACTCCAAGTTATTATAGGAAATTTAAATGGTGATTTGCAAACCCAACTGGTGGGAGAGTTTTCATTGTTAGTGGATCCTGCTAGGCCAGTGATGGCGAACCTATGGCACGCGTGCCAGAGGTGGCACTTGGAGCCCTGTCTGTGAGCACATGTGCCGTTGCCCCAGCCTCGCCTCCCCCCGTGACCCCCTCCTCACCAGCAGCCCCCCTGGAGGAGAGTCACCCCTGAGCGTGGCCCACACAGAGCAGTGCATCCAAGGACATGGCAGCCAGGCAGCATAGACAAGACTCTCCCCTCACGCCCCATCCCGCACAGTTGATGCTGCAGGGCGCGGGCAGAGGACGTGACTGCAATGGTGCTGCTGGGCTGCCTGGGCAATCTGCGGCGGGCCCTGGAGGTGGTGAGTGACCCTGCGGGCAGGCGGAGTGGGGGCGGGGCAGGGGGTGGAGCGGGGGCAGGGCCAATTTTTGGGCACCCGGTCCCTAAAAGGTTCGCCATCACTGTGCTAAGCTCTTGGACGTTCTTGCTGCAATATGATGCCTTAGGTGGATGCTAAGACTTGGGTCAATAATCTCAGGTCAATTAACAATTAACAATTAACATCCTGTCAATTTAAGATGAATTTGACATCATAAAAATTAAAAAAAATGAGACTTCCAGTTTGCACTCGTAGTGCATGGCTGTGTGAGAGCAGACCTCTGCTCCCCACGGCTAATTTTGCCCTGCCTGGGGGACCCTAGATGGGTCCAAAGTTGCCCCGGAGAGATGACCGTGAAGAAGGGGTACCCCACTGATCAAGATGGCAATTGCTTCGTTTGATCCAGGGAAAGCCCTCCGAACCTGACAGGAGAAAGGCTAGCCGCATGCCAACATCTAGCCCAAGCTACTGCAGCCGAAGTCCAAGAGCACTTCCAAGAACAACGGTGAATAGCATGCTTGGAACTGGCGAGAGTATTTGATCTTCTCTCCCTTATTTTACAACTAGTCCTGGGAAAGATCCCCAAAGCAAACAACCTCCAAAAATGAGGGGAAGGGATTACATTCCTATTCCCCCAAAGACAGAAATGGCGAATTAACCTTTAAGGAGAAAAGAACTTTATTGAAATTAAATTCAAAATACTATAATCTGATCAAACTTAGAAAGAAGATAGCTGCTAAGGAAAAGAGAAGAGATTGTATACCGGGCCGGCTACAAGATTAGAAAGTGTTTAAAGGAAAAGAAATGTTCTGATTATGGTTTAAATTTATGAACTGTTTAAAATTTTTGATCTATGATAAAGTATTGAGAAGGAAAGCTACAGGAAGGATTTAAGCTGGTTAATTATACTGAATTGACAATTAACTCCTGAAAGAAAAGAATTGTTGTAAAACATTGACTTTACTGAAACTTTGACAACTGAAAATTTCAGTGGATTACAAAAATTATATATAACTACAAGAACTATACAAAATTGGACTGTATGGATGTTGAGTTTTGGTTAGCTGGACAAGGCTAACTATGGCATTTATGATGGACTACTCAAAAGGGGGAGACAACATAGATATGATACACTCATCAAAAAATGATAGAAAACCACACCTAATATTGATTCCTGAAAGATTTAATTTGAAAGATCAAAGACCTTTAGAAACACTTCAAGACAAGACAAACACTCTCCAAGATGAAATGTATGTAATGCTACGACAGATACAAACTACAATAGACTTAAACCACAAGGAGATTAAATATAATTTTGATACTATACGTGAATATACTTTTAACTTAAATCTACAATCAAAAAACATTCAAAGAATGATGGTAAAGAATGAACAAACAATCCAGACAACAGAATGTGAACTAGAAAAAAATGATTTGACTGATGAAGTTACAATCAAAGAGAAGTATACCTTAATACAAACAAGAAAAAACTTACAAGACTTGGAGACGATAAATATGGAAAAGATACCTTACGCATTAGAACGTCAAAACAAACCTGAGAAGAAAGAAGACTTAATAAAATGGACACTGCTAGGAGAATCATTGTTTGGGAGACAAAACGCACACATTTTATTTACTATGTATCCTCTACTCCTAACAATAATTGCAAAAATACAAGAACTGAAAATATTAATTTGGAAAACAATTTAGCAAAGGAAGAAGATTAAAGACGGACTGAAGAGACTGGATTCGCCTTACTACATGGAATATTATATGAGTAAACACCTGTTTAAATATGGCTAAATAAATAAATAACTTTGGTCATAAAGGGACTTTAGAATAACTGGGATAAGAGATATAAGTAATATAGTATTTTTTGATAAAATACAAAATGTAAAAATATAAGGATGTTGTAAGTGAAGGAAAAGTTTGAATTTTAAAGACAAATTAAGTTTGAAAAGATTTAGGATTAAGGAAAGATTGAAATAATGAGGGGAAATTAGGCTTAATAAGAATTCTGAAAAAAGGATATATAGTGATTTAACTAATTTTTACAAATAGAAGTGAAATATAATCTGACTAGAAAGATGTTATGGATAGATGTTATGATAGATAAGTAGTATAGTATTTCTATAATATATGAAATATGAAAATACTGGGATGATATATTTAAAGGGAAAATTTAGATATTTAGATGTTAAATACTGAGAAAATATGATTGACAAGAATTGTTTGAATATTATGGAGAAATTGAGCTTAAACAAGATTTATGAAAATAAAATACATGGTAAATCAATAAGATGATTCTTACAAAAATAACATAAGCTGGGGGAAAATGCTATATATGGACGCTACTATTGTTGGCATAAATATAGAAGAAAATGTTTTTACTTAATCATTTAAATATGGAAAATGTCAAATATTAGAAATTATATTTGTTTAATTTTATAGAAGGAGAATATCATTGGGTGAAGAAAAGATCTGGGAAATATATTTACAATTGATATACAAATTATGGAAATATAAAAATTAATTACTATTGATTGTTTATTAATTATCATTAATTGTACATTTTTTAAATACAAAAATTATGAACCAAGACAACACGCTGTACACTAAGGATGTTATTATAAAAAAACAATAAAACTTTTACCAATTTTTTTTTTTAAATGTTTCCTGAGATTGTAAATAGGGAGTGGGTGACAGCTCACCACTAGTCACCAGCTTATTGAAATTGCACCGGCTTTTGCCAGAGATCATTCATCTCAATTGCTTTTAGTGACTCAGAAATATTTTGAATGGAAAAAGTAGAATTTGCTAAGCCTATAGATGGATATGATATGAGTCATATCATAAACTGCAACATAAACTCTCAGCCCACTTCCATAGTGAATATATATTAACAAATTGATCAGTGCTTCACATAATCAGTTTTTCTCCTCACTATTCTTTCACTTGCCTGCTGCCTACCATTGCAATGATTCAGAATTTTAGCAGAATTTTGCATTTTTAGTATAAACTTCCTTCTTCCAAGGGTGGCAGAGAAGCAGGCATACTGTAGTCATCTGCCATATCTCTCATTTTGTCCTTGTAACAGTCCTGTGAAGCTAACTGAACTGAAAGATAATCAAACCTGCTAGCTCTGCATTTGTCATCTCCAAGCTGAGCACCCATCTAATGTAAAACCCTGCTATTGGTAGATCCATATTCATAGTAGTTTCTGATTTTGTAGGGTGGACTCTAAGCACATCCAGCCACAAGCTTACGATCTTCCACAAGACATTCCCAGTCAACATGGTAAAGATAGAATGGAAAAGACAACAGGGGAACATAAGGCAGAATTGGCATGATGAGATCATGGATATCTGCTTGCCAAGGGCAGGAAATAGTTATATTACACACCTCACATCCTCAGACAAATGATACAAACTATATACAGTGCATCATTCGTTTGTGGCACCCCACAGTCATGTGACCATATTTAAGATGTTTTTTCTTGGAAAGCAGGATTTATTTCCAGTTTTCGGCAGAAACCACCCCCTACTGGTTAACTGAAGAATGGGGTCAACTTAACAACTGTGATGTTCATTTAACTACCACAGCGTTGACTTAACAACTGTGACATTCATTTAACAACTGCAACCTTCGCTTAAGGATCACTGCAAAAGAGTCATAAAATTGGTTCCAGTCACATGGTGACTTACTTTACAACTGTCATGAATTATTACCATAGTTGTGGGTTCAATTACAGTCATACCTTGAGGACTACCTGCAATTTGCATCATTTAATAACATCATGGATTCTACTGAATGCCTATGGTTGAGTCCCCTAGAGTCTTTAAATACCTAATCACAGTTTTAAGGTTATGTTCAAAAATTCTAGTCCAATAACTTAGCTGCTCCACCACCCTAACATTCCTCCTCTATATTTTAGGAACATTATTTTTTTTCCCACCATAAAAGAGATCAGAGAAAGCTATTTGGTAAGGATCCTAGAATTTAATTTTTAGTAGGAATTAAGAATTTCTCTGCCTGGTTTGATTTGCAAAACAAGTTCTCTCTAGGGGATAAAACTGTCCTCTCCTTTAAACGAGAACCTGCAGTTTGGCTTTTGTATTGCATTTCATTTTTCAAAACTTGAAGCCAATGAGTCATTTATACATACCAGTTGTATTTCTTAACATTTTTTTAACAATGACTAAAGCAAAACTGTTGTTTCCTTTCAAATGGAACATCTAAATTCTCTCTCTCTCTCTCTCTCTCTCTCTCACACACACACACACACACACACACAGACCCACACATTTGCAATCGATCACAAAATGTTCATTGTCACACAGGTTCGTATTAGAAGATATGCCATCAGTCATTTTTGAAAGTACCCAATATTTCCTGGAATTCTAATTGTGTTCTCTTGAAATCCCTGTGCTTAATGACTGTTATTTGTCAACTCTTCCTATCTAATGGTTAGATAGTGGTTCGGGTTTTAGAAAAAAAATGGTAATTGAGATGAGCATGAATGAAATGTTCAGTTCTGCCCTCACTAATCAATAGTATTTGGCCAATCTAAGTTTAAACATTAGCAAATGAAATACCCTCTGGCTTTCTTTTTCTCCACGCATTACATTTAGACTGGAAATTGTCGTGGGCTTGTTTTTCTCATCTTCTGTCTAAAGAACTGTTCATACCAATGCATTCTATTAAACAAGCAAACAGTGGATAATCTTTTCCACTTACATATAAATAAAGCCAAGTTGGGGTTTTACTTTTTGTAGTTTAAAGGTTGGCTTAGCTTTCCATCCTTCCAAAAATGAGGATCCAGATTGCTGGGGGCAATATGTTGACTCTGTAAATAGCTTAGAAAGGACTATAAAGCACTATGAAGTGGTATATAAGTCTAAGTGCTATTGCAGTTGCTAAAGAAATTAGGGGAACTACCTACTTTATTGCTTTAATTTATCCTCCCCTTCTTATTAAAACCTTACTGGAAAGCATGAAGCATGAAGCATCTTTTCCCCACCACTATCTTCTTTCTCTTACCTTACTAGAAAAAAAAGGAATGTTATTAACAGTTCTAAAGCCCTTAGGCTTGAAGAAACCATAATCCTGAGTCTATAAGGTCTATAAACCTTTCAAAGATTTAGGTAGCTGTTGGTGACTGGTACACAAACACTTGCAATGATCATTCAGCCATACTGTTAGTGGAGTCAGATTCTTTGTCTCCAGAATGGTATCCGTTCTACCACTGTGTAGAACTTTTCACTTTGAGGAACTTGTGTATTTCAGATAAAGGACAGTGGAGGCAAGGAGGAATCAATGCATCCAGATCACAAAAGACTGCATTTTTGTATAGATCAGGCAGAAACGTTACTGAATATTTCGTCAATGCTAAGAGAAGTAATGGAAAACATTGATTTTCAATGGCCACTTGTAAAAAATGCAGGCCTATTTTTCAAATTTGCTCCATACTTCTTCAAGCCTTTGTGTTACATTTTGTAAAAGTCAATTGTGCGTAGCTCAGAATGACATTTTCATGAGCATGGCTGGCTAGGTACAAATGTCGGTGTAATGATATATCAAGTATATTATAAATTACCAACATAAAATAAATAAATAAAGGTAGCTCAAGGCCAAGCAAACACCTAAAAATATATACAGTTAATATTAAAAGCAGAAAGGACATATGTAAAAGATCATTAATCAGGGATGGTGTGGTATATATTGATAACTCAATCTAGTGGAACACATCTAACAATTCTAAAATAAAGAGTATGACAAAGTAATTTGTTTAGTTTTGCTAGGCCTACATTCTCTAATTATCTGTGTCTTTAGCATATTGTCATTTAAATAGTTTTTACATCTGATATAAGCAGCACAAGACTCTTAAGTGCTGAAAAACCCAGAAGAATAGTTTTCAATAAATCTCTTGTGTCAATCTCATACCAGGGAATCAGACCATTATGGAGATTCCTGTACATAATTAAGAAATATTGAAATGAAAAGAAAAAGAAAGAAATGTGGTTGTAATTAGACATGATTTTTGGCATTTTAAGTGAAACTCTGGTGATCTTTAGCTCTTTTAATTTTTGAAGGATGTTGGGTTTTTTTTTAACTTTTCTTCTTTAATCTGTAAAATCCAGGATCCAGGAAACTATAGGCCAATCCATCTGACATCAATACATGGGAAGATACTGGAAAAGATAATCAAGCAATATATCTGAAAATACCTAGAAACATACAAAGCTACAAATAGAAGCCAACATGGATTTGTCAAAAATAGATCATGCCAGATAAATCTAATTACATTATTTGACAAAGTGACTAAATTAGTGGATCAGGGAAATATTGTTTACTTCAGTAAGGCATTTGACAAAGTAGACCACAGCGTACTTCTTAGTAAGATAGAACAATGTAGGATAGACAGCATCATCACCAGATGGATTTGCAACTGGCTGACCACCACACTTAATGTGTTGTCCTCAATGGAGCTACATCTAAATGGAGGGAAGCATGTAGTGGAGTACCACAAGGTTCTGTCCTAGGCCCAGTGCTCTTCAACATCTTTATAAATGATTTAGATAAAGGGATACAAGGAAAACTCATCAAATTTGCAGATAAAACCAAGCTGGAGGGGATAGCCAATACTTTAGAAAGGAGACTCAAAATACAGATCTTGATAAACTTGAGCACTGGATCTATCCAACAAAATGCAATTCAATGGTGAGAAAAGTAAGGTCTTAAAAGGTTAACAAAAGAGATGTTGAGGGTCTAGAAAGAGTTCAGAGAGGAGCAACAAAGATTATTAAGGGATCTGGAGAGTGAACTGCACAATGATCATTGTGGGAACTAGGTATGTCTGGTTTAGTAAAGAGAAGAGAAGGACAAGGGGTGACATGATAGCAGTCTTCCAATACTTGAGGGGCTGTCACAAAAAGAGTGGGGGGCAACCTATTGCCCAAAGCATCTTAGGGCAGCATAAGAAGTAATGGTTGGAAGATTATTAAACAGAGTTCCAACCTAGCATTAAGAAGAAATTTCCTGACAGAACAATTAACCAGTAGAATGAGTTGCCTTCAGAAGTAATAGGTACTCCATCACTGGATATTTTCAAGAAGAGATTGGACAACCATTTGTCCAGAATGATATAGGATCTCCTGTTCTAGCAGGGGATTGGACTAGAAGACCTCCAAGGCCCCTTCCAACTCTGTTATTCTATTATTCAAGGTGATATCACCTTCTAAAGCTAATAATCTTAAGTCCAATTGTGGTAGATCAATCTAATGCTTTCAAGCTTAGTTTTTGGTTGCTTCTACATTCCAGTTAGGCATAAAGATTAGAATATACATACACATTTTGCCTACTGATTTAGATCAGGGGTGTCAAACTCGCCACGTCACGTGACGTGTCGCGACATATCGTGACTTTTCCCCCATTGCCGGAGCTGGGGTGGGTGTGGTTTCGGCATGACACATCCAGCCCACAGGCGGAAGTTTGACACCCCTGATTTAGACCAGCGTGCCTCACTGAGGAATTCTGGGAGTTGAAGTCCATGAGTCATAAAAGGGCCGCGTTTGAAGACCCCTGATTTAGACTGTTGCTTCTGCTTTTTAAGTCTTTAGTTATTTCCAGCATATTGTTTTTCTTCACTTGCCTTTAATACTTAATATCTTATACTTAATATCTCTAGACAGATCAGCAGTGAATTATAAAGCTTTTATCTTTATAGTGGTCATTACAAGTTTTATTTCCTTTCTTCACTTACAAAAATGACTCTTGCATATACTAGAGTTCTGAATAAGATGAAGCAGAGAGAAACTGAGACAGGTTTTCAAGATTCTGTTATTCTACCTTACAGAAGTGAAGACTATTTCTGGAATTCTTGCCATGCTTATTTCTTGACTAAAAGAGCTGAATAAGTGAATTCTGGGCTTTCCAGTTAGCCTAACAATTTTATGAATTGCTATACTCATAAGGGAAAAGTCTATCATGTGTAATATTTTTACAATGATTGTTATTTATAATGCAACCAATAACTAAAATTTTCTCTAACTTGCTGAAACCTGGAAACACTGAATGAAACTTTTAACTTGTCGCCCACTCTCACAGTAAATATTTTGGAAATTATTATTTAGAATTGACTAAGCTAATAGCTGTCATTCTACAGCAGGGGTCTTCAAACTTGGCCCTTTTATGACTCATGGACTTCAACTCCCAGAATTCCTCAGCCAGGCATGCTGGCTGAGGAATTCTGGGAGTTGAAGTCCATGAGTCATAAAAGGGCCGGGTTTGAAGACCCCTGTTCTACAGCATCAAGTTCCCAAAGAGAATGATGATTAATTTATTTGGGTTAAGAGAAGCCATTTTAAAAAGAACCATTAACCATTCCATTATGTTTAATGTCTTTTCATTATGCATTTAATAAATTTATTATTTAAAAGTGTAATTTATATAAGCTTTCATCTACATTTATTTATTATCATTTAATAGCATTATATGCCACAGGACCAGTGCTTTTTTTTTTCTTAGAACGCACCAGAATAGAGTTCCAGCACCTTTTTTGGATAGATTTTCCAAGTTTTAAAAGTAGCTTTTGAAAATTTGATGTTTGGTCCACGTGGACTTGAATTGCCCTGTCAAGCATAGCAGGTCGGTGGCAAAATCATTAAAATGGTGCATGCGGGCTGCTTGTGTGTCAAGGCCGATGCATGCGTACTTCGTCCATGCTGGTTGTGGTGGCGCTGCTCGGCTTGTGATTGGTCATGTGATCGTGCGCTGAGTGTTTACTGTGGGCGGCGACCATTATGTTTCGTTACACAACTGACATTTATGGGTGTGTGTACAGTGATTGACTACGTGCAAAAGGTAAATAATTTCTTTATTTTAAAAAAATCGATGAATTGAAAATCTTTTTTTAGTTTTTAATGTAAAAGTGTGACCCCAAATTTTTTTTAAAAAAAAATACTAATTACTTCTCAACCACCGGTCCTGCTAAGAACTGAATATATATTTTTTTAAATAAAAGATTAATAAGATGTGAGTTCCGGCACCTTTTTTCTTACAAAAAAAGTACTGCACAGGACTCATATCTATCTTTACTAAACAACTCACTTTGGTGAATTAAATTAAACAGATCTTCTGTTTCTGCATTTATATGTCCTTGAAATCATAAATAATACTTGCCATCCCCCTGTTTTGACTGTTTAAATATGGTAATTTGAGAATTAACTTATACTGTGTTGATTTAATTTTGACACCGTATCATGTCAAGGGGAAGCATGTACACAACACAGTTCAAAACAAGTTCTAAATAAATATTAGACAGTTACACAAAAAGCATTTATTTAGTTCAAGAGAAGTTCTAAGCCTAAGTTCTTTGCTCTAGGAAGTTCAACATTTTAAAAATAAAATTTAATATTAAAACAACTGAATTCATAATTTCCCTAATAAACATTTTAAAGAACTGATGTGATTACAGAGCAATCCTAAATTTATTTAGCCAGAGATAAATCAATAAATGTTTAATTCTGTTTAGGATTGCAGATACTATTGTATCAAAGAAAGGAAGAAAGACAAAATGAGCACAACAGCTTCAAATTCAACATTCATGAAAAAGTCATTCGAAATGCAAGTTGTGTAATTTTGTGTAAATATTGTGTAAATGCAATAAATGAACTTGTTAACTAGCATATGACCATCATAAATTAATAAAATCACTTATATACATTATTAAGAGGCACTTGGAAATGTTTTGTCATATGGTTTGCAAAGTCTGCAGACGTTTATATGAGTCTCTTAGATGGAAAAATAGTGGATTTAGTGTTGAAATTTGGGGAGGGTAAGATTTAGGGAAAGAATGAGCATCAAAATTTATTTTCTTATCAATGCTATACTCAATATGTATATTTCTCAGTATGTGGCATGTCATAATTTGTATAAAGAAAATAAAAGCAGCATTTATTTCTTTTATTTCTGGAGTTTTCCATGATTTCTGTAAGAACACAAACCAATGAATAGAAATAATATTTGTCAGATAAATTTATTGTTCCTTTCTCTTTTCCTATACATGCCAATTTTACATTGGAAAATTAGCAAATTTTCAACAGAAACAGGTGGAAAAATGAAACTAAACTCTGTTAGGTGATTTTGGACCTGTTCTAATGGAACTCCCTGCCCAGGACAGGAATTTTCTGACCATCCCAAATAAAGAGTTAATCAACTTTTGTAAACTTTCAGTGATAAACCACCCATGCCATCAGCGGAATGGGACAATTGGGCATGGCCAACCCACCACAGCCAACCTGCCATGGCTAACTTGCCATGGGACAATTCAACAATTCAATTTAATTAAAAATTCAAATAATTGTTGACATTCACATTTCATTTTTGTTTCTCATTTTGCATCTTTTCTTTAAAAATTCTATTCCACTATTTCTTCGATATTAGTGTTAACTCTTGTTCCACAGTGAGTTGTCCCACAACAAGTTGGCCGTGATGAGTTGGCCGTGATGAGTTGGCTGTGGCAAGTTGTCCTAGACCCTGTAATCAGGAGGCAAGTTATTCCACTGCTTAACAGCAATCACAGTCAGGAAATTCCTCCTTAATTTGAGCTTGAATCTCTTCTCTTTATAATTGATTCTCCTCTACCCTCAGACATTATAGAGAATAAAGCCAGGCTATCTTTCTTCTGACTCTCCTGCAAGTCCTGCATATCTCCTTTTAGACCTCTCTTATTTACAGTATCTAGAGATAGTTCTCAATTTACAACCATTCATTTAACAATAGTTCAAATGTATGACAGCATTGAAAAAAGTGATTTGTGACCATTTCTTGCACTGACGGCCATCACAGCATTCCCACAGACATGTGATCACAAATCAGATGCTTGGCAATCGTCATGTAGCTACTACGATTGCAGAATTCTGGGTTCATATTCAAACACCTTCTTCTTCCTATTTTCCCCACAATAATAGCCCTGTGAGATAGGCTGGATTAAGAGAGATTGACTGGCCTAAAGTCACCCAGCTTTCTTATTATTTCTATATGTAATATATTATTATTATTATTTCTTATTAGCTTACCAAAAATGTATGAAAGCATCATATTCAGTAAGAATGACTGGTTACTGTTGAAAAATATTCTTGCAGGAAAGAAGAACCTTTGTTATTAACAACATGAATATATTGCCTTATTTCAGCATTGGTCCTTGAATTATTTTTCATGTTTTATTTACTACACCACTGGAAATTTCCCTTTTTTATTCAGAAGTGGAAAATAGTTAATATTGTACTAAATAGAATCTGATTCTAAGAACAGGAGCTAGTAAGGTCTTGTAAACATATCCAGAACACGTAGTAACCCTTTCCTGCAAATATTTGTGGCCTAGTTGAATATTATGTTGATACCAAATTATTTTTTTATTTCTTAACTTTTTTTATCAGTTCCATTTTTATGCTGGCCATCTGATGGTTTAAGGCAGGAGTCCCCAAGCCCCGGTCCGTGGACCGGTACTGGGCCGTGGCATGCCAGCAACCAGGCCATACAAACAAGCAAAGCGCCATCTGCAGGATGCAGGCAGCATACAAAAACACACCCCCTCTGGTCCGCGGAAAAACCTCTCTCCACGTAACCAGTCCCTGGTGCCCAAAAGGTTGGGGGCCTCTGGTTTAAGGTGATTATATGGCTAATTCATTCTATTCCTTATATTACAAGATGGTCTACATTCCATCAGATGATATGCTGCTTCATATTTCTTTCAATATATGATCTAATATCTAAGAAATATACTGTATTGCTTATGTTAGAACCAAACAAAATGATGTATTAAAATTTATCCCCAAGGCATTTACGAGGAGTTAAGGGGGGAGGACATAATGAATACACCTCATGATATTATAGTGTAAATCTGGCAACCTATATACTTGAATCACATCTGAACATAAGTATATAAGGATAGATTTGTGTTATGATGCTACCATTTATATGGGTAGCTAAAGGTACTGTGCCCCAACAAGCGAATCGCCTAATTTTCTATTACATACATAACCAATGAAATTCTTTTCGGATTACTTCAAATTATTGCATAGTAACACCAAATGTTGCATTTATAATGAAAACTGCATCTTCCCTTGTGTTAAAATTTGGGCTTGTTTTTGTGTCTGAATCATTTGAAAGTTGCAACCATATTTATATCCTACTTCAGCCGGATTTAGTCTTAGTTATGTCTTGAGCAGAAGTGTAAATATCCATGAGAGTTAAGGTAATCATATTAACTTAAGTCTTATTAATTCTGTAAGCTTTTTAAAAATATCACCAAGTCTGATCTTAATGGGATTTATTTTGAGTGAACATGTAAATGACTGGACTGCTGAAATGGTGTGTGGGAATGACTCTGGGAAACAGGAGGTAGAACTGCAGACTAGACAATGATGAGACAAGTGGCAGCTGAATCTGCGGAAGGAATGAGGATATGCAAATAACTCAGAAGGGACTCTCCCCAGTTTTTTGGAGTATAAAGGTCTCTGTGTGTGTGTGGGGGAGATATACTTTCAGATTTGCAAAATTCCATTAATCTAACCATACAATAGAATTAAAGCCTGTACTTCTGAGTGTGGTTCTTGTTTGAACTACCTTGCAAGGCTAACAACCGTAATGTATTTTTATTTACTTATTTAGTCTTAAGAATACCATCCACTAAATATAAGGAAATGTCTGCTTATGGTATTAAATTAGTCCTTTATTCACTTGTACCCAGAAAAACAGAGCACTGAATTGTTTTATTTCAGCTTTTCAGTGGCAATGATTTTGGGAATTTCTGTTTAAATCAATTATATGTTTACAAGGCCAAATAGTATTTACATAAATTCTGGGATATTTAAGAGCAAAAATGTAAGGGAATATGATTAAACTGATATAGAGAATTATTTTAATTTGTATAGCATACACACAAAAACTTTTGAAGTTATATGCAGCTTTGTTTTCCATCATTGCAGTGAAAGATGGACATCGCCAGCTTTCATTATAATGTGCCACCCTGCTAAGTGAGGCATAAACAAGGGGCAATTGATCAAACTCAAGCATGTTCAATAATTTGTTCGTTCATTTGGTCATTATCAAAATAATCTTTTCCTCTAGTGCTCAATGACCAAGGCAGACACAGTCATAATAATACAATAAAGCACATAAAAATCAACATCAGGTCAATCTCACAATAAATAAATACAAAATTGTTTGTGCTTGAGTTGAGGATCGAGTTGGGGCTGCTGCTGCTGAGATAACTTGTAAAGAACAACAGACAGACAGGGAGGTTAGGATTTGATGGGTAATTATTCAAGACTAGAAAAAAGAGTAGTTGGATCAGCTTAGATTCAACTGGATTGGATTGGATCAGTATAAGAATCACTAAAGATCGTAGAGCCTGGACAATTAGCATTACCATCAAAAGGGACTCGTTTAGATCCATATTCACCACACATCAAAAATTGGGAAGAGATGAAGACTTTCCTCTAAGCTTCTCTGTCTATAAGCAAATACTTTTTAATTCTCCCAAGGATGTTCATTATTGGACCACTGATGTTCTACATTTTTTGTTTAGATTTTTATTATGTTGGTAAGGGTTTAATGCATTTGGCTGGGCCTTTTAGACTTCATATCTTCTTAGTGCTTCTCAGACTTGACATACTGTACCACTGGTACTTAGAATTCTCTTTGAAATGTTTTTGTTCCTGTTTGACTTTTATTTCCTCTATCAGCTTCTTAATGTACTTTTAATAATGGAAATGTAAAGCTTATCTAGATCACCCACATTGAAATGGCCTCTTAAAGACTTCAAATGCATTCCATAGTGGGTAATTTTTTACTTGCCAAGCAACTTGAAAGATATTATGTTTACATTCCAAGTTGTTCAAACAGGTGAAGAGAAATTAATGTATCTATTCAAACAAAATGTGTTCACGTGAGTAGGTATAAAACCTGGAAGAGCTGAAGTACTTATGTGAAGAAACTTTAGAGAAGAAACTTTTTTCTTTCAGACATGAACAATTGTTGCCTAGGATTACATATTGCACTAAGTCAAGGCTTCTTTCCATCATAGTTTGTTGATCAATCCCCAATGGCTGGGTTACACACTGCACTAAACCATAGTTGGCAAATAATAGTACAGGTAATCCTCATCTAATGACCACAATTGAGCCCAAAATTTCTGTTGCTAAGTGAGTTTTGCCCATTTTATGACCTTCCTTGCCAGAGTTGTTAAGTGAATCACTGCAGTTGTCAAGTTAGTAACATGGTTGTTAAGTGACTCTGGCTTCCCCATTGACTCTGCTTGTCAGAAGGTTGCAAAAGATGACCACATGACTCTGGGACACTGCAAATGTCATAAATACGAGTCAGTTGCCAAGCATCTGAGTTTTGATCACGTGACCATGGGATGCTGCAATGGTCATAAGTGTGAAAAAGGATTAAAAGCCACTTTTTTCGGGGTCATTGTAACTTCGAACAGTCACTAAACAAACTGTTGCAAGTTGAGTACTACCTGCAGTGATTGCCTTAACATATTCCCAAAAATGAAAACAAAAAACAAAAAACTTCCCTGCTGTCCACCCCCAAATCAATAGTAACTTTAGAGATGAAATATAAATATATATGAATGTACTTATTCATTTCATTTTCTGCAGCTAATAGCAGTTTGGAAGGGAATTCTGAAGATTTGCATATTGTAAGACAAGGTTATATTTTCTTCTGTCCCAAGCTTATTTCTCATTCAAACTGCGGTCTCCCTTTGGTCTTTTTACCACTGAACACTCAGAAAAATAATTTATGAAGAGAAATAATAATTTAATTTGGCCTCCATCTTTGAACCTGATAATGTCTGCCAACTGAAAATAAAACCTATCTCTAGGCAAGCTGCTATCTCCCAGCAGATCTCTGCCTGGAAGGTGGAGATAACATACTGATCTAATCTACAAGATGGTTAAAGAAATAATTGAAAAGTGCTTTTAATACAATATATAAATCTGGAGGGGAAAAGTCTTTTTAACAGGTAACCCAGTATGCATAAAATACTAGTCCTTGCTCCTCCCAAGCATAGGTGTAGGTGATATGCTAGATATAATAAGAAATGAGAGTTCCTTCCATTTTTCCTTTGCTGGAACATAAGTGACTTTAGTACTGTAATGCAGTATTTCTCAATCTCAGCAGCTTTAAACTACATGACTTCAATTACCACATTTCTTCAGCCAGCTTGCTGGCTAGCGGGCTGGCTGGGGAATTCTGGGATTTAAAGTCGACACAGCTTAAAGCCGCCAAGGTCGAAAAACACTGCTTAATAGAATAGAGGCTGGATGGGAATGAATGTGATGTTCACAAATCTCCAATTGCAATTAGTGCCATGGTATGAAGCAGGAATGCACACCTGCTCATTTAAATATTTTGCCCCAGCTTTATGGACATTACTTCCTCCAAACTCTTTAAATATTCCCTAACCTTAGACAAGGTTGGCTCCTCCTATAGAAGGTCATGTGAGTTTAAGATTTAGGCCTCAAGTGAACTGGCTGTTAAACAGGTCTTCATCCAAAATATTGGCCCATCCTAAGAGATGCATTAAACGGTGACAGATTTATTACTTGTTATCATGCTAAGTTTTTCAATTAGCCTCTCCCAGTAAAGTAAAATTATGAATCTAGGTCACGGTTTAGAGACACCCACGAGATGGCACCATCTTTCAATCCATCAGCCCAGGAATTAATTAGCAAATGTGTGAAATATAACAAGGTTTAACAAGACTCTCTTGCTAGGAAGTTAAATACCAATCTGGAAATCAGCCATGAAGTATGGCAGGAGAGAGGGAAACTTGGCTTGGTTTGAAGAGGTTTTTTTTTTTTTTCCTTCCCATAATTTTCTCAAACAAGCTGATCTTGCTGGTCAGGAAATGATTTCTTAACAACAGGGTGAGGTGAGGACTTGATAACTGGATATAACTGAGAGTAAGAAGCCAAATGTCCAGAAACTGCACTTTACTAGCAGTGATCTCATTGAGCTACAGCTTACCTTAAATGTCCTGGCACTTTCTAAACTAAACCCAACTATCTGCTACTCTAGAAGGGATCTCACAAAATGAATAGCTAGGATTTCTGGGCAAATAGAACAAGATTCCTTATTCAAAAGAGCATTTCTGTGTTCCCTGGCTGTAACTTTATTTCTAATTCAACATGGGATTTTGAATTTGGAATGTGGTTCATTCAGTATGTTCAAAAGAGGAAAAGTTATTTTATTCGGAGTTCCAGCCATTCCCATTTTAGCCTTTCAGTGTTCAACTCTTGTCTTTGGGGAATCTGGATTCCTCCAGCTCAAAAGCCCCAAGTCGAGTCAAATGAAGATGAGTGGTTTTGAAATTCAAAGCACACATTGTTGTCCTCTCTTTTAAGTGAGCATGAACTATGTTTCCTGCATTTAACAGACTAATTCCCAAACATCCTCTTAATTAAATTAACATGAGGTCAACTGTTCACTCTCACCAATTGCATGCAAGGCAAGGCTGAAATGGTATTAATATGAAATGAGCGAGCTGGCAAAAATGTGACTACTTTATTAGATCATTGTGTAATGTATATTGGGAAAGTAGTGTAGTATGGACAAAACCTAAAACACAGATAATCATGTCACGTTCTTTCTTACAGCCTAATTCCATTGTTCTCTCTTTGACAAGTGGGAAATGTAGATCTGACCTTTTTTTCCCCTAGTCAACAGAAAAGCTAAAGCAGCTTTCCCAACCTAGTGTTTTCCAGATATGTGGGAAGGCTGCTCAAAAGGAACAACAATTATGACCCAAGTTTGCCAGGAAGAGGATAAGGAAGAGGCTAAGTCTGCAGTAAGCCCAGTGATATAACTGTGGGGTGCACTAAATTAAGCTATGTGATTGAATTAGCTTTGGTAGGTAGTTAGCAAAGATGCCTTGGCAATAAGGAGAAACAGTATCATTAAACATTAGTCCCACACACACACACACACACACATACACAAAAGCTGACATCATTTTCTTGAAAAATGAGGAGGGGAAATGGAGTAATATTTATTTCCTTGCTTACTGCCTATTTTAAAAACGCAAATGGAGCTTTTGCAAGTGAAGAAAAGACCCAAAAATGATCGGATCAAGATCTTTTTCTGAAGTGACAGTAAAATGAACATAGCCCTGTGAAAGCTAACTAGAATTGGTCTTAGTGAGCATTTTGCACTGTTGAAGCAATGCTGTTGTCCCTGAAGCAGTGCTGTTCACTGCAGTGAGTTGTATTTCTCCAATTGGCTCCAACTAATTAACAAATGGCAAATTCTGCTGATATACGTATGCATCACTGTTACAACTTCAGAATTAATTATCATATTTTTTTTACAAAAAGTAAAAGTAAAAACATGGATGAAAAAATGAGGACTGGCAAATTATATTATAAACATTCAAACACACACACACACACACGCCAGATTCAACCATATTTTCTTCCTTGCCTCTCTTTAAAGAAAAAAAATCCAATGTTGACAAACTGCACATACCAAATTAGCAGAGGATATGAATTTGTTTCCCCTGCATCCAGCCATCAATCTCCTTCTGTCTTTGAGTGAGGCCCAAGATGCATAAAGTGGTCTAGATCAGAGTTCCCAAACCTTTCCGCCTTTGAGGACCAGCGGAGGGGAGAGAGGGGATGATTCTGCATGAGCAGCAGGCAAACACACACACTGGCAGCTCCATTTGAGCAAGTGGTGGGCATATGCGCATGCCACTTGCACAAATGGAGTACGCACGCACATGATTGCCCACTGCTTGTTCAAGTGAGGATGCACATGTGCACACACTCACCCACAAATTCCGGGGCTCAATTCTGAATGGCTCAAAGCCCGGTAGAGGGCTACAGCCCAGGAGTTGGGGACCCCTGGTCTAGCTGGTTGCATGTGGTCTACAGGGTGAATGCAAGGGAATTCAAATGGTCAGGAAAAAGTATTCAGGTTAATAGATATGATTGCATAATAATAATAATAATAATAATAATAATAATAATAATGATGATGATGATGATGATGATGATGATGATGATGATGATGATGATGATGATAAAGTTGGAAGGGACCTTGGAGGTCATCTAGTCCAACCCCCTGCCCAGGCAGGAAACCCTATACCATTTCGGACAAATGGCTGTCCAGTTTCTTCTTAAAAACTTCCAGTGTTGGAGCATTCACCGCTTCTGGAGGCAGGTTGTTCCACTGATTAATTGTTCTAACTGTCAGAAAGTTTCTCCTTAGTTCTAGGTTGCTTCTCTCCTTACTTAGTTTCCATACATTGTTTCTTGTCCTGCCTTCAGGTGCTTTGGAGAATAGCTTGATTCCCTCTTCTTTGTGGCAGCCTCTGAGATATTGGAAAACTGTTATCATGTCCACCCTCATCGTTCTCTTCGCTAAACTAGACATACCCAATTCCAGCAACCGTTCCTTATATGTTTTAGCCTCCAGTCCCCTAATCATCTTTGTTGCTCTTCTCTGTACTCTTTCTAGAGTCTCAACATCTTTTTTACATTGTGGTGACCAAAACTGGATGCAGTATTCCAAGTGTGGCCTTACCAAGGCATTGTAAAGTGGTATTAATACTTCACGTGATCTTGATTCTATCCCTCTGTTAATGCAGCCTAGCACTGTGTTGGCTTTTTTGGCAGCTGCAGCACACTGCTGGCTCATATTTAAATTATTGTCCACTAGGACTCCGAGATCCCTCTCACAGTTACTACTATTGAGCAAGGTACCCCCTATACTATACCTGTACATTTGGATTTTCTTGCCTAAATGTAGAACCTTACTTTTTTCACCATTGAATTTCATTTTGTTAGATAGCACCCAGTGTTCAAGTCTGTCCAGATCCTCCTGTATCCTAAGCCTGTCTTCTGGAGTGTTGGCTATTCCTGCCAGCTTGGTGTCGTCTGCAAATTTGATGAGTTCCCCATCTATCCCCTCGTCCAGATCGTTGATGACGATGTTGAAGAGCACTGGGCCCAGAACAGAGCCTTGGGGCACCCCACTACACACTTCCCTCCATGTAGATGCTACAGATCCATCTGGTGGTGATGCTGTCTAACCCGCATTTTTCTATCTTATCAAGTAGTAGGTTGTGATCTACTTTGTCAAATGCCTTACTGAAATCCAAGTAAATTATATCCACAGCATTCCTCTGGTCCACTAATTTTGTCACTTGGTCAAAAAATGCAATAAGATTTGTCTGGCATGATCTGTTTTTGACAAACACGTGTTGGCTTTTAGTAATGACTTTGTTTGCCTGTAGGTGTTCCCTGATTCGTTGTTTGATTATCTTTTCCAGAATCTTCCTAGGTATTGAGGTCAGGCTGATAGGTCTGTAATTTCCTGGGTCCTTTTTTTTTCCTTTTTTGAAGATGGGAACTACATCAGCTCTTTTCCAGTCCTCTGGTAGTTCCCCAGTGCTCCAGGATCTTTGAAAAATATAGTTCAGTGGTTCTGAGATCACATCTGCCAGTTCCTTGAGAACCTTGGGGTGTAATCCATCTGGTCCTGGTGATTTGAACTCGTCTAGGCTGAACAGGTGTTCACTTACCATTTTCTTGCCTATCTTAACTTGTATTTCTATTTTGTTTTTTATGGCACTATTTTTGATAGGTTGGTCTGTTTTTTCCTTTTGTGTAAAGACAGATGCGAAAAATGAGTTAAATAGTTCTGCTTTCTCACTGTTGTTTGTCACCTTCTTGCCACTTTCACCCACTAATGGACCAATCGTTTCCTTCACTTTTTTCTTGTTTTTTACATGTTGAAAGAAGCTTTTTTTGTTATTTTTGACTTTGGTTGAAAGCCTTAGTTCATTCTGAGCCTTAGCTTTCCTCACTTCATCTTTGCAGGCTCGGGCTATTTGCTGATATTCTGATTTAGTTATGTGTCCCTCTTTCCATTTTCTATATTTGTCCTTTTTATCTTTCAATTGATCAGAGAGTTCTTTATGCAACCATGCTGGTTTCTTTTGAGAGCTGTTATTTTTCCTCTTTGTTGGTATTGTGCTAGACTGGGCCTTTATTATCTCACTTTTCAAAATTTCCCAAGCCTCTTGAGTTGTTTTCCCCTGGAGGATTCTCATCCATGGAATCCTTCCCAAACCCTCTCTAAGTTTATTGAAATTAGCTCTCTTGAAGTCCAAGACTCTACTTTGACTGTGTTCTATTGCTTGTGCTTCCATAATGTTGAATTCCAATATTGCATGATCACTTCCTCCCAAGGTTCCTATGGCTTCAACACCTTCTATCATTTCATCTCTGTTAGTGAGAATTAGGTCCGATATGGCTAATCCCCTAGTTCCCTTCTCTACTTTTTGGTAGACACAGTTGTCTGCTAGGTTTGTCAGGAATCTGTTTGATCTTCCACTTGGTGCAGAGTTTGTCTCCCAGTTGATGTCAGGGTAGTTAAAGTCCCCCATTACTATTGTGATGTGCTTCCTACATACCTTAGTTAGCTGACTAGCAAAAAGTCCATCTATTTCCTGTGTTTGGTTGGGTGGCCTATAGTATACACCTATGGCAATGTCATTTCACCCCCCCCCCTTTTATATTGACCCATATGCATTCAGGACAGTTTTCATCGTTGTTGTGCTCTATTTCTGAATTGAAACACGAATGCTGGGAATGTGCATATAACACTGACAAACATACCAAAGGGATAGGGCTTTGATCATCCAGTCACAATCTCATTAGTTAAACATTCTGATAGTATCAAAAGCTTGATAGCAATGTATAAATGCAGGCTGAGCTTTGTGCAGAGTGGTTGAAAAACAAATTGCAATATAATCCCTATTTTTATTTATTTATTGTTCGAATTTATATCCCGCCCTTCTCCTTGCGGACTCAGGGCGGCTGACAATCAATTAAAAACACCAATAACAACACAAAATTTAAAATTAATTAAAATGAAATATTTAACTTGTCTAATTTAAAATATAATTAAAAACTCCTCTAAAAACCCCTCTTAAAAATTACCCTAGGCCAGTCCC
>NW_015386321.1:601624-633221 GCF_001527695.2 Protobothrops mucrosquamatus | reverse complement strand
GGAGAGCATGATCTGACCATGACAAGGGCTCTATGTTTATCTCCCCCATTTCCAGATCATTCTGCCACTGGCCAGAGACAAAAATTAGATCTAGTGTGTGTCCTCCCGTGTGAGTGGGGGCATGAACTAATTGGGTCAAGTCCATGGTCGTCATGGAGGCCATGAACTCCCGAGCCACCGCCGACGTCTCACCCGCCGAGGACATAGACTTGTCATTTACTCAGTTCTCCTGACCTTTCTATCTCCTTACCCCAAGACTGGTACTTTGGGGGGGGGGGAGATAATTGTTTTAATTTATTTTATGTTGTTTGTCAATTTAATCCAACACTAATACAACTGCATTTATCATGCTTTGCTTTCATCTCAGAGGCAGGAGCAGGAACTCATGTTCCCCTATTTTGTTCTGCCTCTGTGGTTCTATAAAATATTAAATTGCACATGAGATGCTGTGAGGCTCCCAAGTTGAATACATTACAAAGGACCCAGATCCATCTTATGGAAGCAAAGAATGAGTCTAAACCAGCCTAATTAAACTCAGGAGGCAGTCAGAGTTGCTGTATACCCCACAGTTTCAGAATTATTGTTAATCTTTGAGCCAACTCTGTAAGAAAATCCTAGAAAAACTGTGTTAGATGTGTTGTGTCTGAAAACCATGTGAAAAATAGCTATTGGGTGGAGAAAGGAAACACTAGCTCACTACTCTATCACATGTTTGGGTGCTGTTTCCCAATGTAGTCAAAGCTGATCCATCTGCCAGAGCAATGCGGTTCCTGGTAGCGTTGTTGAAGTCTGTGTGTTTATTAAGTTTGTTTATTGCTGGCTTCAACCAACTCCCAGTGGAATACAAATGTATTACATTACCCCAGTTCTGAGCATACTCAAGAATTTGTGTGCTTTTTAAAAGCTTTCTCAAATGTTGCTAATGAAACATTTTAGTTCCACTGTATGAGACGTAAACATTTTTTAATATTGGCTTTCATATGAGAAATGAATATCAATTGAAGCAACAATATAATATAATATAGTTGTTATCAGTATAAATGAGACTGGCTAAAATAAAGTGAATATGGGTATTCCTTGTCTTATTCAGTGACCATTTGGATTTAATCACAGAGCTGAATACGTGATAATTATGACTATCCTCGTAGTTATGTCAGTCAGAGCATCCCTGCACTCACATGACCGTGAGCTGGGTTCTCAGGTGTCGCTTGCAATTATGATGTTGTAACACCTCAAGGTCACGTGATCATCATTTGCCCCTTTCTTTGCAGCTTTCTACAAGCACAGTCAATGGGAAAGCTGGCAGGAGGTTGCAAATGACAACCATCCCCGCTTAACAGTCTGCAGTGGTTCATTTAACCATAGCAACCTGAAATGCCAAACTTTTCTCACTAAGTGGCATTGTCATGTCACTTAGCAATGAAAATTGCCATTGTTAAGTGAGGACTACCTGTTATTTTATTTTATTTTATCAGAAGCATGGTATTTCTTTTGTGGCATAAAAAAAGTAATCTGTCTTTTACAAACAATACTTGGAAACACCCTTTCATTTCTGCAGAACAGGATGAGAATGAAATTTTGCTACACATTCCAAACTCTGTAGAAGTTCAACTTATAAACATATATAATTTTTCAACATATATAAAACTGAGCTTATCCCCAATTGTCTTATAAGGTTTGAAAAATGTTAGCAGTAAGGATTTTCCAAGAGGTCACTTCAATAGAATGTTCTTTGTATTGTGTTTGTGTCCATAAATATCAACAAATCATGCCATAAATTTCATCCATCTTTATTGAATTGCTTTATTCTTCCAATGTTATCTCTTTACTATGTCACTCTGTATAATAATTTCATTAAATATATTCCATACAGCTTAGGTAACAGAAGTAACAAGAATGCAGTCTTGACTATATTTTGCAAAGAATTCCTTGCAGTTTTTCATGCTAGTAAATTTGCCTTTCCTGTCTCAGAGAAATGCTACTAATGCTAGTATTTATGTCTCCATAAGCTTATTGAGATAAACCAGAATTTAAAAATATTTTAGAACAGGGATGTTTGCTTGAATACTTAGCAGATGATATGTACTACATATGGAACTGCCTTTGAAAATGGTCCAGAAACTACAGCTAGTCCAAAATAGGACAACAGAATTGCTAACAGGGCCTGGATTGGATTGGTATGATTATATTACGCCATTCGCTTGTTATCTGGCTTCCAAGTCCATTTCCACGCCATTTATGAGTGCTGGTTTTATCGTTTAAATTCCTAAATGGGAACATGCATTGGATATGGCCAAGCTGAATCATAAGTAAATTCAGGTAATCTTTTCTCAGTTGCTCTTTAAGCTAAAGTAAATAAGGTTCTAATTCGGGACTCTCCCCTCTCCAAAAAAACCCTTACCCTAAATCCATGATGTTCTGGTCTACTGTTGTAGCCTCTTGTTAGATTGGGTTTTTTAGTAATAGTCATATTAATGGGAAGTATTTTCATTTCAACTTAATTACATTTAAACCTGACAAATATTTGTAGTATTTTCCTTGATTCTCTGCACTTCTTTAATTGTGGTTCCTAAAGTTATATCTAAAAGTGTGGATTTTGGAAATGAAAAAATTGCTGACACCTCATCTAGTATGTAGCATACAAGCATTATCACATTTTAAACTTGAAGTGATTTTTTTTTTCTGGGTTTCCTTCTCTCTGAAGCAAGTAAATAGCTTAACTTATTTTCTCCAATTCTCCAAGATCTACTGTTTTCATTTAAGCTTCCCCTGCCCAATTATAGACCAATAACACATTTTCATCAAGCCTCCTTCCACTCATCATTTATGGCATTTCCACACCCCCAGTTTAGGCTCCTAATAGGATTAGGGTGTGGGGTTTTTTTACTTTCCTGTAATTTGAAAAAAATGTATTTTCTTATCTATGTAAACATGGCAAAATAATATGCATGTCTGCCTTTCTCTTCTTATACCTTTTCTTAATAAAGGTCACCTGAACTAATAGTTCACCCTTATTTTATAAGACCAAATAAGAATAAAAGCGACGCATTGCCCAAATTAGAAATCCAAAGTAATTATTCCCCAAATGAATGAAGTAGGCATAAAACTACTTTATATGCACCATACTTATGAGAACAGATCTTTCAATCTGTCATTCAAGCTACATGTGTATACTATCTGAGTTTGCTTATACTAATAAGCATAATGCCTGACATCAATAGACATAAATAGTGCAATAATAACCTTGAAAATCTCATTCAAAATGCCTGTATGAGAAATCAGGAATACACCATTACTCAGTCTTTTTAGCTAAAATGAATGCCCATTCATCTTCTCTCTCTGTCTCTCATCTTAAACCATAAATTTAAGGCCAAAGCTTAAATGCTGAAATCTATGAAAAATGTTAGACATTGAACCTAAACTGGATTTATTTCTTCAGTTTGAAGATAGAGGGATTTAACATTTTAAAGCGCAAATGCATTTTTTTCAAATAGCATAATGCTGAAATATATTTTCATTATAGTAAATAAAATAAATATTTTTATTTATTAGATCCACAAAGAAACTCTTTTTGACAACAATCAACACTGTGATGTGTTAAAGAAGTCATTCCTTTTCTTTCCTACACTGTCAGCAGCTGTCTGGTTCTTTCAATAGCTTTATTTTTTGTGCCATTTTACAATAAAGATAAAAAATTTAGGAGATTTATTTTTCAAAAAATCTCCCAAGAAATCGTAGATGATGGCATACAACTAGTTAGATTTGACAATATGTCAGTCCTGGAGAAATTGCAGAGATTTGCTTTAACAAAGCAATCCAGGCTGTTTAGATCATATGATTTGCTTTGCTAAAATAAAGACACCACCAAGTTCACATCAACAACTTACTGGGGATAAATAAGAGAGATACCTTGGATACAAAAGAGATTTCTTATCCTCAGATAGATCAATGGCTTTTCTGGTAATCCTTGACTTATGACCGATCTCTTAGCAGCTTTTAGAAGTTACAACAGACACTCCCCCCCCAAAAAAACCCCCAGGAATCTCTTCCCCACAAAAGTAAAAGCAATTAACTATTTCCATATCCATAGCTTTATCCAGTATTAAGATTCCTCAGTCTGAGAATCTCAGTTCTCAGTCAGGAACCCAATTCCAAGGTTCTGATGGGCACAAAAAAAAGATTGCAAAATTGAGTTGGTCACATGGGTGACTTGCTTTACAACCATAATGGGCAGGTTCCATTATGGTTATAAGTCAAGGACTGTCTATATAGGAATTGTTTGCATAGAAAAGCCAAAGGGAACAGCACCACAGCATGCTCATCCCTTCATTTGTACTTTCAGGACTATATTGTTCAATATTATATTATTCCATCAATAAGATCATAGAAAACTGACTTTTTGCTTTTGATCTTCAAGACATTGCTTGTGGAAAGGCAGGGTGGACATTCATAATTCCTAGAGAATGAAATAAAATATTCTGAAATAGGAACTGTTGAAGCACTCAGAGTTTTATGACTTTTAATCTTCCACTGTGTTTTTGCTACTTGATGTGATTTCATTTCTGAATATGCCACAGAGGGTATATATTATCAGTCCTTCTGTCACATTCAGTTGATAAGCAAATAATTTGCTATGAAGTATGAATCAAGTCATGACTTAGTAATAATTGTTATGCTTTGCCGGATTATATTTTATTATTAGCTATCTTGGACACAATCCTGCTGAATTTTTTTTTTAAAAGTATGTTTTATTTAAATGCATCATATTGTCAACTGAGAGTAAAGGAAGGAACTGGGACTCTCAAGTCTGTAAACAGTTTTGGCTTCTTACAGGAATGTTATGTGCAGATGGCACCTCGTGACTGGCCTGATCTGGGCTCAAGCTAAACAGAGTTGCACTTTTGATACAACCTGAAGGAGACACTACAGGAAATTCCAGGACTATAAGCTGAATTGGGAAACTTGGGGAGAAAATCCTAACAAACCAATTCCAATTCTCCATATTGGAGAAGAAAACTTCATAGATGTATCCATGAAGTCACAAGGAGTCAAGCTGCTTTTGCGTCTGTGACTCTCAGATTATAAGAAGATATGCCCATTAATGACCCCTCTCTTGTTAAATATTCATTCATCATGGGGTGACTATAACCACCACGCACAGCACAGGAGAAATGTTTTTTGTCCTCTTCATTTGTGTGTTTTTTTCCCTTATTCGGTACTTTAAATTGCTGTTCAGTGTTTTAGGTTTTGCAATGTAACTGTATCCTAAAAATTGTCATCACATGACATCACCTGGAAATTCAGTTCAAATTGCTTGAAATGGGAGGTCTTCACTATAGGGTGTAGAAATTAAATATTGCTGTATCAAGTTGCCTAGTGGAAAGCTTTGTGTTCCCAAGAAGGGAGTGGCTGCTATTTCTTTTCTAGATTATTAATACATCAGCAGCCAATACTGGAGGTCACTAGATCAGATGTCTTTGCCATACGATATTCTCTAACTAAATTAATCTCATTCTTCAAACTCATTATCTGAGTTTAAGAAGCTCTTTCATTCTGAGTCAGTCCCCTTGCTCATTCCTAGACTCTTGATCCAATGCAAATCTTCACCGCTTATTATCATTCCTACAATTCTCCAGCTTGTGTGTCCTATTTTGCAGAGGACAGAGCCATGCCTCTCTCAAGTCCCCACTGAAGACTTGATGCAGTATCCACCAATTCTCCTTTAGTTAGGCTGCATAAAAGGGAACAAGGTATGATTTTTTTTCCCCTACTACCCTCTAATGTTATGACTGATTGCAACGCTTAAAGGAACATCAAAATATTGTACCCTCAACTCTTCCTAAAGGAAATGAAAAATAACCATATACAGTGATAACACATAAGAAGAAACTTCTGCACTCTAAGAGCAATTCAGTGTCACAATTTATTGCCTAGAACAGTGATAGGCATTCCACTTCTGCATCAGAAAACTTCAAAGATTGTACATTAATGTCTAAGGAGAGCTTAGAGTGCAGAAAAGAGCAACAAGGTTGATTAGGGGCCTGACGGCTAAAACATATGATGAACGGTTGCAGGAATTTGGTATGCCTAATCTAGAGACAAGAAGGACAAGGGGTGACATGATAGCAGTGTTCCAATGTTTGAGGAGCTGCCACAAAGAAGAGGGAGTCAAGCTATTCTCCAAAGCACAAGGCAAGACAAGAAACAATGGATAGAAACTAAGGAGAGAAGCAACCTACCGGTACAACTAAGACAAAATTTCCTGACGGTGTGAACAATCAACCAGTAGAACTGCTTGCCTTCAGAAATTGTGGATGCCCCATCACTAGAGATTTTTAAGAAGAGTCTGGACAGCCACTTGTCAGAAATGGTATAGAGGGGGGTTGGACTGGAAGATCTCCAAGGTCCCTTCCAAATCTGTTATTCTAACTCCGTCGACTTCCTGTATTAAACATGAGATTGAACTAGATAGACTCCATTTAACCTTTTGATCCCATAATTCACAAATTGAATTAAGTCAAAAAGTGATTTGGTTTATGTTTGGGTTTATGTGAACCTAATTCTTAATAGTTAAAAACATCACTTATGGCTTAAACAGAGATATGATCCAAACTCCTATGGTTTGTTCAAATCATCATTAAAAACAACCAGAAAATATGAATGAACTTACCTTCAAGGAGAACAAATGTAGTACAGTTCTCTCCTGCTCTGTTTTCTCTAACTTCAGCAAACTATTCTCTAAAAATAATTCAGGAAATTAATTTTTCCCAGACTCTTTCACTGGTACTGGCCCTTTGCTAGCTGCTGGACTTTGCCATATGTCTGTACATTGATCTTAGGTCTTGGAAATTACTGGGAACATCTGAATAAAGTTTCATCTATTCTACCTGGTGGTGTTATTTGAAGGAACGTTAATGGATAGTTCCAGGAAAGAGTAAGTCATTCAGAAATCTGGAAGAGAGAATTTAAAAATATTGCCTAAAGGATTCTAACAAATCAGTACAAAAATATGATCACTTTAAGCAGTCTAAAAGAACTGCTTAAGTATAATGATGTTTATGATTTCCTTGAAGGAAGATGCTGGACAGATTTCTAATCCAGAAAACTAAGGATGGGACACAATTAGTAAGGTCTGAAAGTGTTTGAAAAATACAGTGCAAATATAGCACTTTCAAATTCTCCTATTTTTATATGAAATATGAAAATATTTAGATTCTCTCCTACTATAAGTAGATTGTTAATGATAAGTTGCTATGTAAGATGCTTAGTATTTATCTGATGAGAAAAATCCAAATATTTTTACTGATCAAAGAAACTGTGACAGGGAATATTAAAATGTATTAAATTTAGGGCTGTTACTTTCTGTCCTTAACATGACCTTTTTCTGTAGCTTCTACTGCTACAGCATCATGCAAATTCAGTGACAGTGCTGTTTTCCTTTGATTCTTCCAACTTCTCAATCTTCTAACCGCATCCAGGTATCATTCATTCAGCTAAATTCAGCTCTTTGGGTTCCAGTAGCGCCTGGTTCACTTTAGCTGCAGCTGCAAGGAAATTTCCCCTCCCCATCTTTCTTTTGGGCTAAACCTCCTTCTTTTGACTTGGCAATACCATCATCATCATCAAGAAGTGGGGTTTTCAAAAAAAAAAAAAAGACTAGGGCAGAAGGGATTGCAGACCTGGGGTCATTTTCAGGAGCAGTTGCACAGTTACATTGTCTTAATGGACAATGCTCAATGCTCTAAAAGGCACCCTAAGTTGACATCATGTTCACAGCATACTTCATTCTGAGCTGCATATAACCATAATCAGGTCCAGAAAATTCTCCTACACACACACATACACACAGAGGCGTAGCATGGGGGGTGCAGGGGGGGCCGGCCGCACCGGCCGCAACATCTGGGGGGGCGCGCTCGCACTCGCAGCTCTCTGCCCCTGCCTGTGCGAATCCGATCCGAGCCGCCGGGTCGCCGCCCACTGTGGAGGGGGGGCGCAAATTACTTGCCTTGCCCCGGGTGCTGACAACCCACGCTACGCCACTGCATACACACACACACACACACACACACACACACACACACACACACAGAGAGAGAGAGAGAGAGAGAGAGAGAGAGAGAGAGAGAGAGAGAGAGATGCAAAGATGCAAAGACACATGTAGAGGGGTCAGGTCTTGCACTTAAGATAGAAGGATTGCAAAGGGAGAGATCAAAACATTTAAGAAAACCTGAGAAGTTCTTATCTTGCTTGATATTTTATGCATTCAAGGTCAAGCAAAATGGACTCCTCTGCATTTTATCTTTACCCAAGCCTGGCTAAAATTCTTTGGGCCTTGAACTCTTCTCTAAAAACATGCTCCTTTTTTCCATGTCGACCTTTAGTTCTTTTCTTGGTTTCTTTGAAGCATCTTGAATCCTTGAGTATTCACCTTCTTCTCTTATTTTAGCCTTGATCTTTTTCTTATTTCGTACATCATCCTCTGCTTTGTTTATTCTTTTTGCCTCTTTCTTTTCCCATATATTTCTCCATTAGGTTCCGAACTCCCCCAAAAGATTTCTGAAATCTCATTTCTTCACTTGGCTCATTGTCCAACCCAACTGCTGTTCCTCATCTTCTCTCCTTCCCCATTTTACCCCAAGGTCTGCCTTTTCAGTTTTGAAAAGGAGTAAATGGAAAGGGAAGAGAAAAGACACAACATCATAAAAATATTGCATGTGATGCTTTGTGGAAACAAAGTCATCTGGAAACACCTTCCTCCTTCCGTTATGTATTCAAGATGGACAGTGATTAATATTTATATGATACTTATATACAAGGATGTGGGTCTATACATATGTTGTATATAGTATGTTTTAAATGTGTGTTATGTATGTGTACACTTTGAGAGGAAGCAACTAAATTTCATTTCTAATGTGTGCCATTGTGCCTACAGGAAAAAATGACAAAAGGTTATTTAATCTATTGTATGGTCAATCATTGATAAATTGCCCCCAGTTTAATTGCTATGATATTGAGAACTTTACACTGCATGGAATGGAAGGGAAAGAGATTTATCCTTTTCTCGGCAAAAGCTCCTGTCTTCATAAGGGAAATGAGACTCATAATTTGAGAACTAAACCTCTGAATCTTTATTTCCTATTTGGCAGCTTGCCATTGGTACTAAAAGGCTTTTCTCTTCATCTATTAGCTCTACACTATAATATAAACATGATGCTTCCAATCTTGAACATTAAAAAAAAAAAGCTTGGAGAGGTAAAGAAAAAGCAGCAGAGGGGAAGAAGGAAAGCATATAAAATTAATGTCACAACCACAATAATTTATCATTAAATGTGACTATTTTATTACAGACTAGACTAGGACTTGTCTTATAAAAACAAGTTGGAATTTAGTCAGTGTTCACCAAAATTCATCATTTCCAATAGCTTTAAGCATTTAGTGCCTCAACCTCAATAGCACAACTAAGAAATATTGCTTTTATCTCTACCTAACTTTAGATAGGAGCATAGATTTACTTGAGAATAAACACCATATTATTACTAAGCTATACAGCCTTTGAAATATGAAGCCAAAAAGGTGCTTGGAACATATGGTAGCACGAACAGAGTCTCTCCTGAAAATTCATTAAAGCAGCTGCCTCATTTTCCAGGATCATGTGGCTATCTGCAATTACAGGAAAAGTCATGTTTCACTTAATGAGTGCAACTCTGATTCCTCCAAAACATCATTTTGCACAAATCTACTACGATTACATATATATACACACACACATGTAATAGCTATGATAGCATACTTATATAAAAAGGCATATGTCCCCCAATTATAGGTTTAAAAATTAGGAACAATGATGTACCTGAGTATGCTAAAACCATAATCACTTTTTATACAATTTCTTTTTATAGTGATTATGGTTTTAGCATACTCAGGTATATTACTGCTCAATCACATTTTCCCAAAGAAATGCCAGAAGAGTGACTGCCCAGAGTTTACTCATCCTTCCCATGCCCTCCCAAAGTAAATTGGACAGCAAGCAATCCTACTAATAAGATCCATCTACTTGTACTTCTGTACCTTAGCTTGCTCAATAAAAGTCTCCTCAAAAAAGTTTTAGCAAATGAATAACACAGACTTCATCCTCCTGCAAATGGAAAGAAATCTTCCCTGGTAAGTTGAAAAAAGAACAAATGGTTGCTATGGGACAATATGGAGTCAATTGGAAGTTTTCCTAAATAAATAAAGAAGAAAAGAAAGAAAATACATGGGGGGGGGAGGAAAATAAATTGTTACTGTAACCTGGCTGGAAAAAGGCATAAATGTTGCTCTTTCTAAAATTCCTGGATTTGGGGTCCTGCATCAATCATGATGCCAGGGTAAGATAAAGGGATAACAATGATCCTCTAAAGCTAGTGGTATCTTGAAGCGCTGATCCTAAGGCAGTGGGTTGTGATTTCCTTGGATAGTAAGGACAAACTAAGGTTTTTGCTTGTTTACTGCACTCTTATCTGCAAGGCAGAATCTTTTTCTCCCTGGAGGAAAAGCAGTATCTGTTTACAGGTTTCAGTGAGAGTTAGAAGCAAAATTTTTGTCACTACATTGATCAATTTCATTCATGTCTTGACTTCTCATGGGCAGGATATGAGGAGATGACAGAGATAGAGTCTTCTGTTGTGAACTGGGATTCATTCCATCTTGTGGGTGTTGAGGAAGTGAGCAGGCTGCTGAGCAGTTCAGTTGATCCTTGCTTAACAACCTCCTGTTCAGTGACCAAATTTATGACAACACTGAATGAGTGGTATTCACAACCGCTCCTCATAACTTACATTGGTTGCAGCACCCTGCAGTTGTGAACTTCACTGCCAGCTTCTGACAAGCAAAGTCAACGTGGAAGTCAATAGAAGGTCTCAAGTGGCAACCATGTAACTGCACTTAATGGACACTTGGGAAATGCCATTGGTTAACAGCGTGGTGATGTGACATTACACTTTATAATCATGTTGCTTAGCAATGGAAATTCTGCCCCCATTACTATTGTTAAGTGACGATTGCCTGACTAAAGTCTGCCACATGAGATTTTAACCTCCACTCTACTTGGCTCATGGGAGTGGGGAGTTGGAGAACAACAGACTGAATTAGGAAGGTGGTTTAATGCCTAACTGTGGGAAGGAGTGGTGTCACTCACCCTGAAAGGAGCAGTAGTGACTCTCTTCTAAAGAAGCTGTCCATGGATCCATCTGAGGTGGGTGTAGAACTGTCCCAATCTCTCAAGAGTCAAAAGCAGGTTGAAATCTATCCCCAATCATTTTTACTTCTACCCACTCAGAAACTTTGAGAAGAAGGGGTGAAAATCAATTCTAAGGTCACAGTGGTCCACTTTCTGCAAAAATAACTTTCCTCTCTCATCCATACCCCACGTAAAATGAAAAAAGAAAATAAACTTCAAAATAAGACAGCTTCCTGGCCTTTTGTAAATGGCTATTCACAAAGGGTGGTTGATATATGCATCACAATCATTTGATTTGAACCAGATTTTTATCATTAGTCCTTTTGTGCAATGGGAAAGGGTGGGTTTCTCCTTCTGTCCTTGCTTTCCCTTATTTTTTCCTCTTCCAAGCACCAACTGCTCCAAATACCTTTTTTTTTTCCTGGTCAAAGCTGTATTTCAAATTCTGGACAATAGATTCATCTTCAAATCCTTCTAAGACTGGCACAAACATGCCCCAATAACCACTTTAAAGACCATGTTTGCATGACTTCTCCCCAGTCCCAGAAGGCAACTTGATTTCATATTAGATCTTCCAGAGGTAAGGAAATGTCCACCATTTCCTCTTGACCTGATTTTGGTTGTAGACAAATTCTACAAGGCTTTCCCCCACAACAACTAATGTTCACTTAGCTCAAAAAGCTTGAAATATGTTGGAGGCATCCTTGTTAATATTTCTGTTTTACTCTTGTCTCTAAATAATGTATGGGATAGATAAGTGTAAGCAACTGGAGCCAAGACAACCAATGGTGTCTTTTGTAATCTGTATTCTGTAATAAATGTAATAAATGCCTACTGCAAAACTGGAAGAGAAAGCGTTAACAGCTAAAAAACAGTGGTCGAAGTAGGAGATGACCATAAATAAAAAAGCCCACCCCCCTGGTTCTTCCTAGACTGTTGCACATCACAGCCACATAATCCTCTTTAACAAGGACTGACCGCTGCCATGCTTTTCATAATCAGCATTGCCATCAAAGCATTTCATTCAACCACATTCCTAAAACAGATTTGCTGCAATGTTCTTTTTAATCAATTAGGCAATCCAAAAGGAAGTTAATGTTTTTAAGTACATTTCTATCAATCAATCAATCAATCAGAATAGAGCTGGAAGGGACCTTGGAGGTCTTCTAGTCCAGACCCCTGCTCAAGCAGGAGTCCCTATATCATTTCAGACAAGTGGCTGTCCATTCTCTTCTTAAAAATCTCGAGTGATGAAACACCCACAATGTCTGAAGGTAAACTGTTCCACTGATTAATTGTTCTCACTGTTAGAAAGTTTCTCCTTAATTCCAGGTTGCTTCTCTCCTTGATCAGTTTCCATCCGTCGTTTCTTGTCTTGCCTTCTGGTGCTTTGGAAAATAAATTGACCCTCCTTGTGGCAGCCTCTCAAATACTGGAATATTGCTATCATGTCCCCCCCCCCCCAGTCCTTCTTTTCTCTAGACTAGCCAAACACAAATCCTGCAATCGTTCTTCATATGTTTTAATCTCCAGGCCTTTAATCATCTTAGTTGCTCTTCTTTCACTTTTTCCAAAGTCTCAACATCTTTTTTGTAATGTGGTGACCAAAACTGGATGCAGTATTCCAGGTGTGGCCAAACTAAGGCTTTATAAAGCAGTACTAATACTTCACGTGATTTTGATTCTATGCCTCTGTTTATACAACCAAGGATTGTAGTAGCTTTTTTTGGCTGCTGCCCCAAACTGCTGGCTCATGTTTAAATGATTATCCACTAGGACTCCAAGGCATACAAAAAGGGAAAGAAATAAAGTAAAGTGAAGCATTCACAGAGAACCCCAAGCTCTCCTTATAGAAGCTGCTTGCTTGTGGGACTTGCAGACCAGTTTGCTTCCATTCAAGTATACTGAATACTATTTGGACCAAGGCAAGAAACTGAAAGACATATATCCTCTAGAAGAGATTGTGCAAGGCAGTGTGAATTAATTACCTACCTCAGTAAGTTCTCTAAATCAGAAGCACTTGTCAAGGCAGGGTAAATTTGAGGTTTAGCAACCTTGAAAATGTCCTTTTAATTTATGAACAGAATGCCTACATTTATAATGACTGCAAGACAGATATGCTGTGCTCTCTTCGGGCACTTGAAAAGACTCAATCAATTCATTTCTGACGGTGTTTATTCATTTATATTAGACAAGCTTTACTGAAACGTCATTACCTCATCTCCAACGTATCAGATGAGAATTCCTTTTGCTTTAATAACTTCAGCACCTTATAAATAATAGAGTGCCACCACGTTTTCTTTGAAGATGTAAAAGCATTTCTTAGAAATGTGTTTTTGAAGTCATTTTCTTAACGTTGAAGATCAGAGAGCCTTTGAGAGGATTAGAATGAGCCTTGTTAGTAAATTGGCATGGAAAGTAGGCAATGAAGCAAATGAGTAGGGATGCCATTTATACTTTGTATTTCACATTAAACTGATTCATTATGGGGCTTTACAGACAAAATAAATATTTTGTGAAATTCAGCACTGTGACTGAATTTATAATTTGTAGGCATATTTATGAAAGAAAGATCTGTGCACTGAGTTCCTCAGATTACCCTCCACCCTTTCTACCTCCATCTACTTCTATAGCTTGGGGCATAAGAAAGTACTGAAAGAATTTTCTTAGCCATTAGCTTTCTGGCTATTATAATGCCTCTTCATAGTCCCATCAAGAACTTGCAAACTTGCAGCATCCTACCCACTCATTTCCTTGGTGGTTAGCCAAAATGTTTTTGTCCTTGCTGGAACTGTTATAGTGTTGTTGTTGTTTTCCTACCAGGGGAAATGGAAAAGCTCATTGGTTGCTGAATTTTGGCTGCTTGCCCTCAAAGGTAACAAGGCTGGCAGGTACCCAAAGTCTATCAGTCACTTCGAGCCCTATTAACTAATTATTATTTTCATAGGTAGCATGTCCTATATATTAGACACTAGCAGAGCAAACCAATTGCCTTAATAGCTTACTTCATGGCTAACTTGTGCATGAACTGCTTATCTATATCTAGCTAAAATCCCTGAGGTATGTCAATGCTAACTAAATACGTCTAATACACCACACATTTTTCTACCAGCTGAAGCAAATTCCTGAATATGATGAAATAAGAGGAATTGTGTCAGACCGATATGTTTTGCAAAAATCCCAGCAGCAGCCCATAAAATTGTCCTGCAGGAATTTCTTTCTACATTATCTCTAGCAGTTTGTAAACGGAATTTTATCTGGATAATCCTCACTTCCCAGACCTATGATTCCAAAACAAATTGTGGGGAGGTAAAATGGTTGCTTTTTTAAAAAAAACAACAGGAAGGCAATCATGGATTTTGTTCAGAACTAAGAATTAGTTTAGTTTATGGTTTGTTTGTTTTTACTCCAACCAATACCTAAATAGAAATGCAAGGTAAGATTTTCTTCTCAACTCACTTCAAGTGCACTGCAATTCCTATTTGAAGGTGCATCATATTTACAGGAAGTGAAGCATAGCCTTCAATGCAACAGGCCACTTTCCATGAGCAGGAATAACAGAACAAAAGAATAACAGACTTGGAAGGCACCTTGGAGGTCTTCTAGTCCAACCACCTGCTCAAGCGTGAGACCCTATATCATGTTCAACAAATGGTTGTCCAGTCCCTTCTTAAAAGCCTCCAGTGTTGGAGCACCCACATCTTCCAAAGGCAGGTTGTTCCACTGCTTGATTGTTCTTACTGTCAGAAAGTTTCTCCTTAGTTCTAGGTTGCTTCTCTCCTTGATTAGTTTCCATCAGTTGCTTCTTGTTTTGCCTTCTGGTGTCTTTGGAAAATAGGTTGACTCTCTCTTCTTTGTGGCAACCCCTCAAATATTGGAACATTGCTATCATGTCACCCCTAGTTCTTCTACACAGTTTAAATATGCAATACACAGGAATACATAGTTTAAATATGCAGAAGAACCAATACAATCTCTGAATATGTCCTGAGCCATCAAAAGTAATCTCCTGGGCTAATTCAAATTAACAAATCTGCCATGAGTGTAAAAGTTTATGCAACAGTTTATTCTGTCATTTAGATGCAATATTATAACCATCCATTTCATTCTGGCACAAGGCACTGAGTTCTGAATCCAGAAGCCATATCATGAATACAGCATAATATCATACAACTGGGAGAAATCAACTCTTTCTTGATGTCTTTTACCCAGCATTTTTGTTCGTCAAATTTATGTTCTATTGCTATGTTACTACGTTGGAAACTGTATTTTTCATATTAATGTAGTTTTTCAATATTAACATAATTTATTTCAGACTATTGGGAGCTCAGCTACAGTATAATTGGCTTTAATAATTAGCTAATTATATTGTTTTCACAAAGACAAAGATATTTGAAAAACAAGGAAAATAAGGAAAATTTAATTAACATACCAGACTATGTCATTTCTGCTTGTGTTAGCTATTGAATAAGATATTTAATTAACTTTTTCAGTTTGCTCTTTGACAAAGGCTCATCAGCCCTGTAACTATAACATGCAAGCAACCTATGAAAGGAGCATGGATAGCAGCAGCCCATATGCATCAAATATGTTTAAAAAGTGAAAAATTGAACCTGAGTTTCTCATTTACTAGAAATGCTCAGCAGTTTGACAATCAACACATTTATCTCAGCATATACTTTTGTGGATAGAATTCACAAAATTATTTTACTTTATCAGGTTACAAACATTGGGGAGATCAGGGAAAGAATTATAAACAATAAGGCTAGAAGGAAATAAAGCAGATACAGAGAATTGAAATCACTTTAGTGGGAAGCCCATTTACAAAACACGTGCTTGGTGTAACACAGTCATCCATGCAATGGTGACATAATTAAAAATCTGTATCTCTTTGATAAACTGTAACTCTTATGCATTTTGCTGGAATCTTTTTTTAAGGATGGTCAGCTCCTCAAAGATTGAAACATCCATCAATTGTTTTTTGAGACATTGTAATTTCTAATGACAGTGTCTACTTTATGCCCCACTCAGTCTAACCTGCCTGTCTTCCATAAAATGTGATATGACGTGGCAGACAAATGATAGTAGATAGCACATTGATTGAAGAACAGGTGAGACAACCTTGGGGGTTATAAATTGCATGAGGAGGTTCTTTTATGTGTCATTGTCCAGAATGCAAAAATACAGCCTATAGGCTCTGTTAACCAAGCATTTTCATTTGGAAGTTCAATAACAACATTTGAGGTTTGACTAGAAAACAGACATTATCTTACAATATCTTCAACTTCTAATCATAATGATATTTCAGTAAATCAGAATAGAGCTGGAACAGACCTTGGAAGTCTTCTAGTCTAGGGGTTCCCAACCCCCAGTCTGTGTACCGTCAGCAGGCCGTGGCATGCCAGCAACCGGGCTGCGCAAACAAGCAAAGCCCCATCCAGGGGATGCAGGCAGCACACGAAACCATACCCCCTCTGATCCGTGGAAAAATCTTTCTCCATAGAACCGGTCCCTAGTGCCCCAAAGGTTGGAGGCCTCTGTTCTAGTCCAACTGCTTGCTCAAGCAAGAAACCCGATACAATTTCAGACAAGTGACTGTCCAGTCTCTTTTTAAAAACCTCCAGTGATGAAGCACCCACAACTTCTGAAGGCAAGCCATTCCACTGGTTAATTGTTCTCACTGTTAGGAAGTTTCTCCTTAATTCCAGATTGCTTCTCTACTTGATTAGTTTCCATCCATTGTTTCTTGTTCTGGTCTCTGGTCCTTTGGAAAATAAGTTAACCCCTCCTCTTTGTGGACTCTCTCAAGAACTGGAATACTGCTATCATGTCACCTCTACTCCTTTTTCCTAGACTAGCCATACCCAAATTTCAGATTTGTTTATCTATCTGTATTTCACTATCTGCATTTATTTTTTTCATACTTTTGTAAATATTTTTTAAACAAAACAGAATGCAAAAAAGTTAACAACCACCACACCCAAAACAGAAGCAGTCTTCTGTTCATTAAGCACTGGAGTTTACCTACACTTATTTTTTTTATTATTATTGAGGCCTGTAATATTGCATAGAGACATATAACAACTAGATGGAATCTTTTATAAAAAAGATAGCTTTATTTGTTTAATAAAAGGCATAACAGAGTTCTGCACAGGCACAAGTACTATTACAATAGTACTTTTTAGAAATTTCTAATATAAAACTCCTAACCAAGTAGATGTCAGGCATTTACAAACTGTTCTCATATCAACTGGGCTGAGATGCAAATTTCTAATATTCCCGATGCTCAGAGAGGAATCTGTACAATGTGACACATGCTTCAATCTCTGGTCATAATTCTGTGTTAGGCTGGTGCAAATCAGTCCTGATTTGATTCATGAGGTCTGAAGAGGACATGATTTAATTTGAGTTTCCCATTCATGATTTCGAGTATAAATAGATTTCATTCAAGCCGTTTGAGATTCCATTGGAAAAAAGACTCAACCATAGGCTATAATGAGGAAGCATTAACATATCTGCAACTAAATGTCTATGGAGATTCTCAGTCACCCAGGTGCTTTTTCCAGAGACAATACAAGAAAAGCAAAGTCCAGGTGCCTTTGGAAAAAGCACCTTTGGGACCCAAACATGCTTTTTCAAGAGGCAACTGGACTTTCTTGTTTTTCTTTGAAGATGTTTTGCTTCTCATCCAAGAAGCTTCTTCGATATAGCAGATATAAAACACCCTTTAAAGGGTTTGAACCCTATCAGGTTTCATATGGATACCTTTGATTCTTTTTCCTGCACAGCTATACAGTAGTTTCTGGGCTCTGTGAGGTGCAACAGGAGAAGGAAGAGCTATGTATTTCTCCTTGATCTCCTCCTGAACACAAAGGCAGAAGAGATCTCCCACAAATCAGTAAGTCAGAATTATTATTTTTTTCCTTAAAAGTGTCCTCCAAAATTCTGATCTGAAGAAAAACCACAAACACCAAACTTTATAACTAATGTTGTATTCCATGATTCAGCCAAAGCAACCAGGAAATACAAATATATCTCGTAGAATTCTGTAGCTTCTTTGTCTTTTAGTTCTAAGGTAAGTTTGTTCATCTCAGCACAATCTAATATCTTACATATAATCATTGCATTTGTTGGTATATTCTCCCTTTTACAAATATGACTACCGTTTTAAAAGTATAGGAAACTTTCAGGAATAGCTAAACCCTAAAAGAAAGAAAAAATGTTATTTAGATTCCATTGATGCTATCAGGAATACTTAACTTGATTTTTTTCATGGTCCTTCTAGCTTTCAGAACTTAGCTTTCTCTTTTAGATTGGCACATTTATTTAATCAATATTCTTGCTAAGGATTTCATGCTCTCTGTCTGCATATGGGACTTTTTCCACTGGGAATCTTTGAGAAGAGAAACCATATGCAATTCACTTTTTTGAAGCATGGCATCATCCCTGTCTTTTCTTCTTTAATGACCTTTTAAGGGAATGAGAAAGGACAGGAAAGCCATGGAAAATATGGAGAATTTCAAGGGACAAGAAGAGCTGTCTGAATCTTTTATGAATGAGCCTCCATTCCAGAATTAAATTCAATTGCTTAAAACTTTCATTTCTTTATTTTTATTGGTGGCCAGGAATTAAATGAGCTGTGTACATTTAATGAGTTAAACAGGTTAAGCTAACCAATATATCTGACCATACTCATCATTTTATGTGAATACAGCTTGATGAAATAATGTTTGGAAGTCAGAACCATTTGAATGGGGACAATCACAGGAATGGTATTGGTTATTTATTCATTAGATGTATATCTTTCCTTTACTCAAGGTGATGTTCAGAGATCTTTTTCTTTCAACTTCTGGTTTGCCATTGCGTCTGCCGTAGATGCTGGAAGGCAAGCTCTGTCTTCCGCATTCGGTTACGCTCCGCTGGGCAGCCCTTCAGCTCGATCTGGGCAGCCCTCCAAACCGATGGAGGAAAGACCGGCCATAGTAATATGGCCCGTCACTAGGCTGCAGACAGCTGAAGTCAAACTTACCACCAAGCACTTCAAAAGCAATGCAGATGAAACTGGGTGAGATACGATCTTCTGTTTACCCTAAGTACTTTCTTTTCGTGTAAAAGCTGCCTGAAGTAGTATCTATGAGGAGAGTGGGAAGGGAATTTCTATCCCACCTTCTAAGAATAGCGGCGACTGACTACCCAGGCGAATTAAAGCACCAAAAGAACAACTTTAATTTAATTGGATTTATATGTTCCTGAAATTTGGGGACAAATTTTTTTCCTATTTTTATTGAAGACTTTTGCTTTTATCTACAAAAAAGAAATTAAAATTGGAAAAAGGATTATAAAAATTTTGGACTTAAAAAACCTTAAATGGCATCGGTGACATCTTGTGGCAAGGTTTGGTATTACAACTTGTTATTTCCTAAAAGAGACTTGGCTCGAAGCCCAGACCTTAGATAAGACTGTTCTGACCTTGGCACCACCTGTGAGAAACTCAGCTGTAAGAGAACAGCTGGGCAGCATAACTGGCCTACTTGAACTGTGAAGGTAAACCTTTACTGACTTTCAGAGTTATATGTGGGAAATTGCTTTCCTATCTCTTTATTTGAGGAATATTGTTACTAAATGAGATGATGAAATACCTTGGACTATAAAATCTTGCTTGACAAATGATTTCTACTATAAAGACTATTTATAAACACATGAAAAAGATGGATGAAGACCAGGAAAAGATCCTTTCCATGTTGAAAGCAATACATGAAACCATTCTTTCAGCTTGTGATAAAATAAGACCTAACATAAAAGATCAAGACGCCAGCTTAGATACACAAACCCAAACTTTGACTACAACCAAAGAACTAACAATGCAGAAGATAACAGAAGAAGTGGAACAATCAAATATTAAGACAGAGGACTCAATTGACCAACAAATACAGTTAATGGAAAATCCAGAAAAGGGAGTGACAACACTGAAAATGGAAAATATTTTCTATATAAATCAGAAGAAATTTGAGAAAGAAGAAGAACAGAATTGAATGGAAGATAAACTTATCAGGGTAATCATGAATAATAGGGAGACAACTTAATGAATACAAATGGGCTAGTCCTTCCCAAAAAATAGCAATTAAATGATCTTCTTTATTTCAAATAACATATATAATAATAGAGGGAGATCTATTTGATGATCTAAAAGCACTGATATGGAAGTCTAGTTGGCAAAGGAAGAAAGCCAGATTAAGGCTGAAGAAAATTGGGGTTTTGATTTATTAGAGGGGATTTCATATTATTAATTAGAGAGTTAAAGGGAGAAGTTGAAATAAGAATTCTGATCATTAGATTTAAAATATTTGGAAATTAGTTGAAAATAAGGATTTTATCTGTTTAAGATTTAAACATTAGACCTAAAAGAAAAAAATAATAATTATTATGAATATGTTTGATTTATTGATTAACCCAGGTAATATATATAATGGTTTTGATTTATTAAAGGGGGTATTGTATTATTAAGTAGATGATTTAATATATGGGAAATAGATAACTTTTAGGAAATAGAACCAGATTATATTTAAATAGATAAAATGTGTATTTTGGATATTAGATTCTGTTATGAATTGAGATAAGGAAAATCTTGGTTACCTAAAGCCTGAAAATTATAAATATCAAAGATTAAATTGGAATATTGATGGGAAACTAAAAATTGGGGGGGAAATAATAACAGGATATGGATTGTTTATGAAGATTGAATGTAAAAAATAATTAAGATATGTATAACCTAAAAATTTATTGATAAATGTAATAATGATGTTTTTACTGAGTTGATATAATAAGAACTGTATTAGCTTAAATACAAGACAGTAAATGTTAAGGGAAAAAGAGAGGAAATATTTGATATTGTAACTTGAGATTTGTACTAAAGATTTTGTTATCGAACTATTGATTAACCCAGCCACCATGTTGCTTTTTAAATACTTAAATGTAAAATTGGAAAATTAATAAAATATTATATAAAAAAAGAGATCTTTTTTCTTTCATACTTTTCTTCCAACAGCAATCTTGTCATGAATGAATGCAAATATATGTGACCCAGGATAATATTGGAGGATCCAATGTAGGACCAGAGTTTAGCCTTCCAAGCTTTGAATGTATCTGCTAGAGAGAAGTTCCCCAAGGATAGGCTCCAGCATGAGTCTAAAAGCTTGGAAGACTAAACCTCTGGTCCCAGTGTTCCGATAAGGTTCACTTAAAGATAATCAACTTCATGTCAAGGCCATTCCACGGACATGGTCAAACAGTTTTCTTGGCAGCAATATTGAAGTCGTTTGCCATTGCCTTCTTTCAAAATGCTTTTTTTTTAATTTTCCACACTAACCTATAGTTCTGGGATCTGTACATACATTATTAAGGAGAGTATGGAAAATTAATCATTAACTTGACTTGACTCTCCATTATTCATAGCAATACCAATTCACTTAGAAGATAAGAAATTAATAAGAACCATTATAGGCCCCATGTTTAAAGCCATCATTAGAAGCTTGCGTCAATTGGAACCATCCTTTGGTTTCCAATCTGATTCTTGACTCTGCTGATTCTTTGATTCTCCATTAGTTACACAGGAGGTTATACAGAGGGCATCATGTTCATGACTTAATGAATCTATCACTATTGAATAGAGATTTTAGAGAAAGTGAAGACAACTCCTAGTCTGATTCCAGATAAAAATGTAAAACTTGCTTTTTCACAAATTGTATAGATTGTATTAATTAAAATTGCTAAGAGAAATTATTATTATTATTATTATTATTATTATTATTATTATTATTATTATTATTATTATTATTATTATTATTATTATTATTATTATTATTATTATTATTATTATTATTATTATTATCCCCAATTAAGAGTTTGATAGTAAGGGGATATTATCAATTTCATATTTTTAGAGCAGTCACAAAAGGGCTATTATTGTCCTTGTGATGTTACCTCATCAATGAGGGCAGAATATCATTTTCCTTAATCCCGCCTTTATTATTTTTTATAAATAACTCAAGGTGGTGAACATACCTAATACTCCTTCCCACAACAACAACAATTCTTTGAGGGTTGGACTGAGAGAGAGTAAGTGGCCCCAAATCCTAGCCAGCTTTCCTGCCTGAGGCAGGATTTAAACTCCAGGCTTCCACATTTCTAGCCTGTTGCCTTAACCACTAGATAATATTAACTGCTGGCAAGTAGCAATGATAGAAAGATATGTTTCCATCTTCTATAGTATAAGACAGTGCTTCTCAATGTTTTCTTCACCATGGACGTCTTTTATGGACATGGATCATGGCCATGGACCCCCAAGACTTAAGATTTAAATAAAAACATTTCTTCAAGACTTTGCAGATCCCCTGTGATGAGATCATGCCCCCCAGGCGTCTGCGGACCACAGGTTGAGAACCACTGGTGTAAGGGAATACTACACAGAATGTCCGGTTGGCCACTATGAGTAACAAAATGCTGGATTCAGATGGCCCAAATCACCATTATATTGTTATGACATTGTAGGTTACATGAGATATTAGGGTCAAAGCCACCAAACTGATTTTTTTTCATTATTTGGGAAGGCACCACTTGCCTCCAGCTTGGGGAACATTATTTTACAATAATATTTTAGCAAGTGCAGAGTGATGGGAGTTCTCTAGCTTAATGCCTTCCTGACCAAAATTCAGATCAACAGCCCTTGTAATCTGTGACATTAGCTCTCCTTCCCTCTCTTTCTCTTTCTCAATGACGCTGGCATTGAGAGTGGAATTTCTTGACTACTCTATGTGAAGAGTGCTCTGATTTATCATTAATCATTAATTACATTATTTTGCATTTATAGATAAACAGATCAATGCGGACAATGATTTATGCAGGGCTTTTACAATGCCCCATTTCAAACAGGAACACTGGAATAGCAGTTTAATCTGTTTGGGTTTTTTTTCAGAATACTGAGCAAGCAGTCAGTACACAGGGTGGTATTTCCAGTGTATATAGATCATTCCGGGTTTCTTGCAGATGTTTTTTTCTTCACTATTTCCTGTAGATTTGCTTTCCCCCTTCTCAGTGCCAATAATGTATGTGTATGTGAGGTGAGGGTGGGATGGGGACATTTTTGTTTTGTTTTGCTCCCCATATGATTTACTCCAGGGGTCTTCAAACTTGGCCCTTTTATGACTTGTGGACTTCAACTCCCAGAATTCCTCAGCCAGCGTGCCAAGTTTGAAGACCTCTGATTTACTCTAATAGCTCTTTATTTAAAAAAAAAATCTTTAACAATATGAATGAATATGAAGACAATGAAATCACAAATACATTAAACTCTCTGTGGATATTAAAAGGCAAAAAATGGAGAACAAAATAAGTTTTATTATAAAATACAATTTGCCTACATTTATTCACATTATTATATATTCACATTAATGATTTCACAGTGAATGCTCTGTGTTGCCTTTCACTGCAAAACATGTTGTACGAACACCTGTTTTCAAACCTTTTCTTAGGAACCAGAACCACTGAGTTGGAACAAACCACTCAGACTATTAAATCCAGTCCCCTGCTCAGTGTAAGAATCCAAATTAAAGGATCCCAAGGGAGACCTGATAAACCACTCCTCTTCCTGTTGGCATTTCACTTTTGAACTGCTATTACTAGTAGAAGGATTCTTCTAACATTGAACTAGCCTTTGCCAGTTATTCGGACCGTTATTCCATGTCCGACATTTTCAGATAGAGAACAGTCTTGACTTTCTTCTTGGTGACATCCTCTTGCATACTTAAAGACTATTCAATAGTCCTGCTACTTCCATTTCCTTGGCTAAAACTTTTATAAAAGACAACTGATTCTCCCATGCCAGTGGTGGCAAACCTATGGCACGCGTGCCAGAGGTGGCACTCAGAGCCCTCTCTGTGGGCACGCGTGCCATGCCCCGGAGATGGCAACTGTCCCTCTTCAACCAGCCACCCGCTAACTCGCCAAGGTCCCATGTGGCCGGATGCATCCCAGCATGGCTGGTTTCCCTCCCCCCCCCATCCCATCCCTCCTGGCCTCGCATGCTCTCCTTTGCCCAGGCACAACCCACTGCATTGCCTCCTCAGCTGTTGGCTGGCCATCCAGCTCAGAGGCGGCTTCTCTGAACTGCTGGTGGTGCGCTGCAGAGCCCCAGAGTGTGCCGATCGAGGGGCTGGCAGGCTGTTGCTGCTGACGGACACTGTCGGCCCCCATGCGCTCACTGGCCTCTGTGTGCGGGAACCAATGATGTCAGGCAGCAGCTGTCCTGGCCCCTGCCTTGCCTTGCGACAATGTCATCCCCACCCTGCCTCACCTTGCCTCACCTCACCCCGCAGGACAAGCCTCCTGCCCACTGCCCCACCTGCCAGAGACCCCCTGGATCTCTCCCAACCCTGCCCAGCCCCCACAGGTGCCCCTCCCCACGAGCAACATCAAAGTGACCACGCCTACCTTGGCCATACCCAGTCTGCCATGACCACTACAGCCACGCCCACCCAGTGGGCCATGCACGCCTGGCACCTGGCAATACATAAGTGGGTTTTGGGTTGCAGTTTGGGCACTCGGTCTCTAAAAGATTCGCCACCACTGTCCCATGCCTTCTTCCACTTTCTGAAGAATATTCTTAGCACTATTGCAATTTGCTTTTAGAAATGGGTGGATGATAAAAGCTATCAGTTCAGGTGCTGCTTTTATTGATTCTTCCATTTACTTCAACTGAGGTACACTTGGTAGCACCCCTAAATTATCTTGGATATCTGTGCAGATATGGGATTTTCTGAATATATAATACCACACCTTTCTTTTTTGGCTTCCTTTTTTTAATGAATTGTATCCTTCAGCTGCTAAATTCCTATTCTGAAAGCACTTCTGCAGATCTCAAGTGCATCTATCAAAGCATGTTTACCTTTGTGTAATTAGAGGTCACATTGATCTTGTTTATTTCCCATACTTTGAAGATTAGTGAGTTAATAGGCCCCAGTATAATTACACACATGCTTACTCCCATAGTTCACAAGTTCTTAATAAAAGCTCTTCCTTCTTGGTTTTTAATTTCAGTTTAAAGTCCCCCTAATCAAATTCAATTTATGGTCAAGTGCATGTTTCCTAAACTTTGTGTGTTTTAGGCTAGCAACACATCATCAAATTCATTTCTAGCCAGCAGTCTATCATCCAAGCAACACACAGCATGGTCTGATAAACCACATTTCTCCTGAAAAATAATTTCCATGGCCTGTAATTCACCTGCAACATTTTTCATCTTTCTAATCTTTTTCCATGGATTAGAAGGATGGATGTGAATACCATTGAAATCCTGGGTTCTTCAGCTTCCTTCCTTGAACTTCAAAGCCTGAAATGATTTGGTTATAGCAGTGATAGCGAACCTTTTAGAGACCGAGTGCCCAAACGTCAACCGAAAACCCACTTATGTATTGCCGGGTGCCGGTCAGGCATGGCCACTGGGTGAGTGTGGCCCGCCGGGTGGGCATGGCTACAGTGGTCATGGTAGATGGGTGGGCATGGCCAAAGTGGGCATGGCCAACTCGATGTTGCTCCTGGGGAGGGATGCCTATGGGGGCCGGGCAGGGTTGGGGGAGATCCAGGGGTCTCTGGCAGGTGGGGCGGTGGACAGGAGGCTGGTTCTGTGGGGTGAAGCGAGGCAGGACGGGAGTGCCATGTCACAGGGCATGGCGAGGCAGGGGCTGGGGCAGCTGCTGCCTGACACCATCGCCCTCTGCACACAAAGGCCAGCAAGTGCATGGGTGCTGGGATGCATCCAGCCACATGGGACCTCAGCAAGTTAGTGGGCGGCTGGTTGAAGAGGACAGTTGCCATCTCCGGGGCATAGCGCGCATGCCCACAGAGAGGGCTCCGAGTGCCGCCTCTGGCACGCGTGCCATAGGTTCACATCACTGGGTTATAGCCTCGCCACTATGTGGATGTCAGGCTCAAGTCCAAAGGTGACACAGTGAAATCCAATTGAGTCCAATCCTTTATTTGCTTACATCTAAGAGACAAAATCTTACCAAATTAAAGATATGACCCTCTACCTTAATAGATGTATCCTGGGAGATTCTAGAATGGGGCTACCTTGAACCTTTCCCCTCCTCTTACATCCAGCTTGGGTCTATGCAGTCTCTTAATTTGGGCTTCTCTCTGGAATGTACTGCCTCTTTCTTGGGAAAGCAAAGTGTTGCAAAGACTCATCTCCACTGCTTCTCATGGTGCAAATTTCATCACAGTGGATAAGCAGGAAGGGGATATCTTCAACAACTTGATCAGCATATGTATAACATGCTTGGTTCATTGTCATGGGCTAAGGAGTGACCCTAATATACTGTTGCCTGGTTCTCAGTTAGAAAAGTTATCTCAGGATAATTTTTCGGTTAATAAGAAGCATGCAACAAAGGAGCATAATTATTTTGATATGAAATTAGGTATTAAAAGACCACAGCCAGGCACCAAGTCCAATAATAAGGCAGCAGTTGAACAAAATAGGTCTTTGCCATTTCTAGAACAATAGAAACAATGGTGTATTTCTGAACTTTCTGGGATGAGAATGAGGTTTAGTACTATTTAAAAAGTACCTGATGTATCTCAGTATCTCCAATCAGTGTGTTTGGTTGTTGTGTGCTGTTATTGCAGGATCTTGGAATTTATATCGTCTTTGATCTGGCTTGTTTGATGACTGTTTTCAACAAACCCTTATTGCTGATTCTGTGTGACATTTGGGCATAATCCATCCTTGCCAAATAACTCGTAATATAAAAATAGGCTTTTGAGATGCAATAGTGAAGAATGTCTTCTGGATCTCTTAGTTTCTGGCTTGTGGCTCTTGTTAAGCAGGCCTGTAATGAGTTGAAATAGATTTCCCATGAACATTTGCATTTTGTTTCCATTGTCGGGAAAATGTGGCAATAGAACATTCAGGAAGAACCCATAGTAATTATTATACTAAACTGTATTTATTACAATGTGTGATTCATTTATAGCAGGAAGGTGACATCAAGCCTTTCCTTCTGTAGCTCTTGGATCACTACTATTGAAAATAAAATAAAATTGAGGCAGAAAACGCAGAACGCAATGCAATGAAAACTAAATGGCATGGTTTTAAAAATAAAGATACTGAAATGATCTCAAAACACTGTGGTATCCTTCCACAAGCATAATATAGGCCCATTTAATTTTTATCACTCGGACTCCCTCCCCCCCAAATGCGGTGCAGCCCCTAATCATCAGAAGATTGGCCGTACTAATTTATGGCATCCTGTGTTGTGATATTTCATTACAGTGTCTGGTTTAGATGGCTTTAAAAAAACAGACTGGACAAATTGCTGGAGAGCAGCCCTGTAAATAACTATTACCCTAGCCAATTATAGGTGTCATGATATCCTTGAATAACAAATTACCGGAGGTGGAGCAATCAGCACAAAGGGCTGTCACCTTCACAACCCACCTGTGAACTTGCTATTCTATGATCAACTCTGTATTGTTACAAGTCTTCATTCATTCAGAATTAATGGGGGTTTGTGGACCTTTATATCCCTTTTATAAATACTGGCATGGTTTTCTTCCAGATGAAAAATATTTTCTTTAATGGAAACGAGAATAAGAGGTAGACATTTTGTCGGTTCTGTTAGGCAGGTTGACCTTGGGAAGTTGGTTAAAACTTTCTCAGAAATGAGCACATCCTTTTCCTTCTGTGGTTTTATTTTCCAAGGAACCTTCTAAAATAATGAAGTGGAAGACATCAGTTCAACTTTCACACAAGCCACAAGACACTAGACAAATTTCTGTGGATGAAAATCTTGTATGAACTTTATGAGGAGCTATTTATTTATTTATTTATTTGGTAACTTTAGGTCAGTCTTGACTCCTGTTGACAGCTTGGACAAATCCTTGCAGTTTTCCTGGCAAAGTTTTTTTCCCCTCAGAAATGGCTTTTTAGGTCTGAGAGAGAATGACTGGCCCAAGTCACTCAGCTAGCTTTGTACCTAAGGAGGACTAGAGCTCATAGTCTCCTGGTTTTTAACCACTATCGAACTGACTCCCTATAAGGAGGCATTAGGAATACTGAAAAAAGAAAGATGTTTTTTCATAATGCTTTGAACAATTGCTGTCCTATAGAAACACAGTAAAGAAGTATTTCTAATGAATAAGAAATGAAGTAAAGATGCACATACTACAATGCTACATATTAGTTGCCTCAATCATTGATTCTGTCAGCTGTGCATAAGCACTAAGAAGGACGAGGGGGGACATGATAGCAGTGTTCCAGTATCTCAGGGGCTGCCACAAAGAAGAGGGAGTCAAGCTATTTTCCAAGGCGCCTGAAGGCAGGACAAGAAGCAACGGATGGAAACTAATCAAGGAGAGAAGCAACCTAGAACTAAGGAGAAACTTCCTGACAGTTAGAACAATTAACCAGTGGAACAACCTGCCTCCAGAAGTGGTGAATACTCCAACACTGGAAGTTTTTAAGAAGAGACTGGACAGCCATTTGTCTGAAATGGTGTAGGGTTTCCTGCCTGAGCAGGGGGTTGGACCAGATGACCTTCAAGGTCCCTTCAAACTTTATTATTATTATTATTATTATTATTATTATTATTATTATTATTATTATTATTATTATTATTATTATTATTATTATTATTATTATTATTATTACAAGATGTGTTAAGATAATGAAAAGCAACGGTCACTCAAAATCTTCAACATGGCCAAAAGCCTTCTAAAAAGGAATGGACTGAAGCACCAGGAGAATAGGTTACATTCATATCTTGGAAATAAGGGACTCTAGAATTGGGGGAGAGGAGAGATGCTAGCAAGTGGGCTTCCATTTTGGTCTAGTTCTTGCCTTATTTCTCATGGGGATGGAAGCTGCAGTAAGCACTAGGTCAAATCAAACAGGCACTTATTTTAATAAGACAATCCCTTGATGAGTATTTATGGTAGAGAGGGCTTGGAAAGGAGAGGAGAAAAAGGGCTGAATAAGAATCAGCTGGCCATTGAAGCATCAGAAGAGTCCAAGGAACAGACAGTTTAGTGGAATGATAGGATAACGTCATTTTTAAGCCTCTATACTGTGCATCTCTGCGATATGCATAATTTTATAGTGCTATAAGTATTTCACATGACAAGTTTACTTGTCTTTGAAGGAGCCAAATTCATTCTCTTTCACAATTGTTTTGTCTTTTAGCTTGATAATTTTATATTTAGGAATATTTCCGTAATTGTATGCCAAAGTGACCTCATCCTAAGGGCTGTAACTTTCCAAATTTTTTTTGGATTTTAATAATTGGAGTTTCACTATTTCCATGACCCCAAGATTGCTCATTGAGAGAGGTTCTGTAGTTTTATTTCTGGAGCTGGAATTTCATGGGCAAAGATATTTTTTTTAATAAAGAGCTCTTAGGTGAATACTCTCCTGACTATGTAATTTGTTTATATTAATTTGTCATATATCTTATGTCAATAAAGTAGATGACATCAGATATTTGATGTAGGGTAAAAAACACAACTTAGGCATCACTTTCCTGTATGTGGAAGATTGGGAATTGATTCTTAGAATGCCCATGACTACTAGGAGAAAGAGCAAATTTGATCCCAGAGACTGGAAACCCTAATAACCCACCTCAATAATCTATCTAGGTTTGCAGCCTTCTCTGACTATAGATGAGGACAATAATGGTTTTGGTTCCCATCAAAATATGGTTTTATTTTTCCACGAATACTTAGCTCCAGAATTTATGAAGAAATGGACAAATGTTAATAAGTGAATTAGTTTTTTATTTTAATTTTTTGGCTGCAATGGACCCTTTAGCAGCAGTCAGCACCCAGATCAGCATAGATTAACTCCAAAGTTAACATCAGACCAACGATCAAGTAAACAATATCCCAATCAAGAAACTGCTAATGAAGCCAATAGCAAACAGCCCAAAGAATCTCTAAGACCAGCCCCACCAATACAGGGCAAACCACCAGAATATAAAGCTGGCAGCAAATTGCACTCTTTACTAGCACTGATGATGTTGCCTAGTTTGGGTAATGAAACGTCTGCAAAAAAACAAGCAAGCTCAGAGAGCACCAAGGACCCCTCATGTCAACCCTGAGCTATAAATATTCTCCTTTATTAGAAAGTAAACAATGTTTCCACCTTTTGTCTGACCTTCTTTCTGCAGATTAATGATAGGCTTTTGCAATTTCATCAAAAGATAAGATTATGCACTTTTCTCCCATCCCTATCATTGAAATAAGGAACTGAAATAAGGCTTTTTTTTAAAAAAAAAAAAACACTTCATCACATTATTAAGTTCATTTCACAAGATTGGCAAAGGCTATTCTACATATGATCTCAAAGTCTCAGTGTGGCTAATATTGACTAACACGAGAAACCAGGATCTGCAAGCTATTCAGATAGTAGGCACTATTGCCTGATATTGTACAATGTAAAGGGCATAATTTTTATTTTTTTATTTTTTTAAAAAAAGAATTGTGTCACGATCTCACCAGGTCTCATTTTAATTTAATTTTAAAGGTCAGTGTATGCCATCTAGAGGTATCATTGCTGTCACAGCATTTGATGCCTTTGAACTACCAGTTACATCATTGTGCCAATGGATCACTTAGGATTCTTCATGTAACAGCCTTACCCTGCTATCTTTTGTACTGAAACTGGCAAGAAATAAAACTCTCTTAAGAAATTTCTTTCATGACTTCTCTCATCCCTCAGCTTTGACAATGAACAACTGGCTAACCTTGTACTTCTTCTTTTTTATTATTATTATTTTTTGCATTCTTATTTACCTGTTGATTTATGTTATTCTTTACTTTGTCAACTATCAGAATTGGTTGGAGTTATTGTTGTTAATTGCGAAGTTGTGTCCGACCCATCGCGACCCCATGGACAATGTTCCTCCAGGCCTTCCTGTCCTCTACCATCTTCTGGAGTCCATTTAAGCTCACGCCTACTGCTTCAGTGACTCCATCCAGCCATCTCATTCTCTGTCGTCCCCTTCTTCTATTGCCCTCAATCTTTCCCAGCATTAGGCCCTTCTCCAGTGAGCCTTCCTTCTCATTAGGTGGCCAAAGTATTTGAGTTTCAACTTCAGGATCTGGCCTTCTAAAGAGCAGTCGGGATTGATCTCTTCTAGGACTGATCGGTTTGAACGCCTTGCAGTCCAAGGGACTCGCAGGAGTCTTCTCCAGCACCATAGTTCAAAGGCCTCAATTCTTTGTCGCTCAGCCTTTCTTATGGTCCAACTTTCACATCCATACATTGCAACTGGGAAAACCATGGCCTTGACTATACGCACTTTTGTTGGCAGGGTGATGTCTCTGCTTTTT
>NW_015386321.1:597565-601507 GCF_001527695.2 Protobothrops mucrosquamatus | reverse complement strand
TCTGCTTTTTAGTATGCTGTCTAGATTTGCCATAGCTTTCCTCCCCAGGAGCAAGCGTCTTTTAATTTCTTGGCTGCAGTCCCCATCTGAGGTGATCTTGGAGCCCAGGAAAATAAAATCTGTCACTACCTCCATTTCTTCCCCATCTATTTGCCAGGAATTGAGAGGGCCGGATGCCATGATTTTGGTTTTCTTAATGGTTGGAGTTGGGTAGCATCAAAATCAAGTCAACAAACAAATACATAAGCAAGCTTACTAGCCAAGTGATCGGTCTGGATGGAAGGCAGTTCATATATCCTCTAGGCATAGTTAGCAGGCCATCCTTGTAATGGGACAAGGAGAATATTGTATTTAAACCTTCCCATCAGGCACATCCACAGTGAACTGAAAGAGAGCAAGCACTAAAGGAAAGACTACAAGTTTCTCATTCTTTGGCTAGAAGGGGAACCTGGCACAACTCTTGTCAGTTCCACATGAAAAGAAAGAATCCTCCTCCATTTCTCCATTTCACCAATGAAACCTACCAAACAAAAGAGGCTGGAGATGGGGGAAGGGTAACCTTTCCACCATTCCACCAGGGCACTTTAAAAAGTTTTTTAAAAGGTGAAGTGCTTTAGCAGTCCAGCAGCCCAGGATGAAATGACTGTAGAAGGCAGAAGTCACACTGGAATGGAATGTGTGTTCTGCCACATTGCCCAGAGCTTTTGAAGGAGGAGCCATGGTGGTGCAGTGGTTGGAATGCAGTATTGCAGGCAAACTCTGCCCACAGCCTCGAGTCCGGTCTGTGACTGGCTCCAGGTTGACTCACTTTCCATCCTTCCAAAGTCAGTAAAACAAGGACCCAGATTGATGGGGGCAATATGCTGACATTGTAAGTTGCCTAAAGAGTGGTATAAAGCACTATGGGGTGGTATATAAGTCTAAATTCTATTGCTATTTATAAATGCTAATAAAATGAAATGTATCAGGAAGACCATGGTGCTACCGGGACAGCGGAAGCTAGAAAACATTAATTTTAGCATGAAGCAAGAAAAGCTGGGTAGAGTTGCCTCTGCCATGGCCTGGAGGAGGCTGCACATTGAGGATATCATGTGTCCTGTCCTCAAGACACAGTTAACAGGCCATTCTAATATTGGGATGTTGAAGGAAAAATCTTCATCAGGAAAAATCTTCATCCAGTCCAAGCCGGGAATAAACAACATGGTGACTGCTTTAGAAAGAAGATTGTACTTTATTGAAGAGGAGAACCAAACATAAAGATGGCTCTGGAAAAAAACTGAACGCATGTAGTAGGGAGTGGATTTTTATACTTTCTTGGGCTTTTGTTTGGAGCTGTTCCTGTGGCATGAACTTTGACCTGAGTCTGAGTGTGCCTTTCTGGTATTCTGATGGTGGTGGGTTAATCCTATTATGTCCCAAAGGTCATATCCTGCTTCCCTGGGGCTGTGGCTGATGACTGTTGGATTTTTTGGTGTGAGGGATTGTTGATTCTAGGAACCTTTCTTTCTAATTCCAGCTTCCTGACTCTAATCTTTCTGACAAGATTATAACATCTGCATTTCTGAGAGACTTGGGGGGGGGGTTGGTTTCTGCCTTTAAAATCCTTTGGGGAAATATATTCTGCCTTTGGGGAAATATATTTTGCCTTTTTAATATTTCCCAAAATATTTCTTTCTCTGGATTCTTCCCACAGGGGAATAGAGGGGGAATGTAGGGATAAGACACCCACATAGAGGGCAGAAGAATCTGCCAAGGCTGAGGAGCCACAATATGACAACCTGGTGTCTGAACAGTTTTTGTACCTTTAATCAAGAAGACACGAGAAATTGGAAACATTATATATATCATTATATATATATATCATGAAATACAACTCAGCTTTCTGGAAGGTTTCTATGTTAATATAATGAGGTCACCAGGGCTGTGTGGCTGAAATGCTTGCTGTTTTGGGGCAGGTGAAGAATGATAACAGAAGACTGAATGGGAAGCTCCTTTTCCTAATCTTGAAACTCCTTTTCCTGCTGATATTTCAACTGCCAGAATATGGCCATTTTCCCAGCTAAATTTAGATTTTGCAGTCTTGTGATGCTGCAGATAGAAGCATTAGAAGCCGTATGCAGGATGTGGGTTTCCCAGCCTTGAACTGTGGGAAAAAGGGGCTGAAGCTGATGGTAGCTGTAACCAGACCCCAAAGTAGGTAGTTTGCCGTATTTTTCAGCTCCTCTCCTAGTGTGTCATCTATCCCATCTCTATCTCTATTCCCAGAAGAAGGCTTACACTGTCTGCCTGATAATGCCGAGGGTTGCATCAAATGACTCATGTGAACTTTATGTCAGTCAAAGCATGGAGCATGAAATTAGTCTCATAACAAAGGCCACTGTCTACCTACGACATTTTTATACCACACAAATCTCAAAAGCAGTTTTAAAATGACCTGCAATCTTTTTCACTTCTGTCAACTCAAAAACATTGAGAACAAGGAATGAAAAATCGATGCCTTTCTTCCCTAAATTGCACCAGTGCTTAGGAACATAAATCCCCTCATTCCTAATCAAGGCAAATGGGAAAGGAAAGGAAACCAGGCAGTCTGGATCTTGTGCACATTGTTGATCACCTGTAAAGAAAATGAGGATCTTGGCGGAATCCTTGATTGCAATATTTAGTGACTGAGTTGCCGATCCCAAATGTGGTTACTGAATGAGGACTACTTGCACTTATTTGCTTTAATTAATAGTTAGCTTTTCAGAGATTATTTTATTCTATTTTTTTACTCCATTTTTTAAAAAAATCCTGCTTTTCAATGAAGCTTTTACAATTGCTGTGAACAGCCTTGGGATTTTTTTAAAAAAGAAAGAAACAAGAGTTAGTCATAGTAATAAAGAACTTATTTCCTTTCTGCTTGTACAATACAAATCTATGAAAAGATGGTGCAGTTACACTAGCGTGGATTTTGAAAATAATTGCCAGCCAATAGGTAATGTTTGGAACAAAGCTGAGTATGTCACAGGGAAGAGGGTTGTGGGTTTTCACTTGAAATCTAGGACACAAACTGTGCCTTGCAAGAATGCCAAATCATACATACCATAAAATGGGGGGAGGTCCCTTTTATAAACTTAACTGTAGTGTAAACTGCTGGTATTTCAAATTGCAGTTTAGAAGAGATTAATATTTTTATAACACAGACTGATGGAGATTTAGCATTTTTATATAATTACATGTTTTCACTCAGACCAACTCATTAACTTTTATTGCCTAAGAAAATGACTGGTACTTTTTGGTTTTGTTCTTTGACCTCAGATTCTTTCCATCAGCCTTGATCTCCTTGCACAAGGCATTCCTCCCTACATCTCTCAAAGGGATGCTATCTGCTCACAGCACATTTCTGGTGAAATAATATATTTTTTTATCAGGTATCATACAAGGCTGACAATTATGGTGGATTCTCAGTAGAGGACATTCCACAACAAACTGTTAGAATGAAGGAAATTGTTAGGTGGGTTGTCATGTTTCATATGGACAGCTAGTTTAGGTTAATGGATGGTTTTTGGCTTCTCAGGCTTTTCTGCTGTTTGGGTAGCTGTTTGTTGCCCAGCCTCCACCTCCGTACCACACAGTGGAAAATTTGATGAGGGAGAAGAAATTATCTTGCCTCCTAATTCTGAGATATTCTAGTGGAAGATGTGGCCATCTCACATTGTACATACCCAGATGAGTACAATTGCTACCATCTTGATGCCATAAAAGTCTTGAGACGGTTATATGGGAGGAGTTTGACTCTGTTGCTCCCGAGGATGTGGACAGGGTCTTGGGAGGGCTGAATGCAACCACATGTTTGTTGGATCCGTGCCCCTCCTGGCTGGTACTGGCAGCTCGGGAGGGTACACGAGCCTGGCTCCAGGGAATTGTTAACGCTTCTTTGCAGGAGGGTGTCTTTCCTGCGGC
>NW_015386321.1:588433-596375 GCF_001527695.2 Protobothrops mucrosquamatus | reverse complement strand
AATAAATAAATAAATAATAAATAAAAGTAAAAAGACTATGAAATTAGCAGGGATTCTTAAAATAGGAAAAATTGGAGACATCGGATGAAATGGGTGTGGTTGCTTAAAACTCTCAGATAAACTGAAAAAACCCCAAAAGAACAAGTTTTTAAAAATTGAAAGAGGGCTATCAGAAGATCCAGGAGATTTGGAGTCTATAAGAAGGTGACATGAAAGGCTAAGGTTCAGAATGACCTGGTGGGTTTCAACAAGCTCCTCAAATAACAAAAAAGCTAGATGCACAGGTACAAGATAGCTAGTACCTTGTTCAAAAATAGGATCTCAGTATCCTGATAGACCTCAGATTAAGCATAAACCATCTGCAGCTGCCAAAACAGCCAAAACCATCTTGAGTTGCATCAATAGGAATGTGGTATAGAGATAAATCAGTCCTACAAGACAAACCAGATGTAAATAGATGCCACATAGGTCTAAAACTACTTTTATTAGAATAACTATAGTAACAGATTATTGTAGGTCTGAATGTACTTCCCCATTTCCCTCTTTTATCTTCCTGTACATTAGGAAGGGGTGCCTGCCTGAGGCATTTTTGTAAATCTCTATCTTTGTCTGAACTTAAATCACATTTATCTCTTTGTTGTTTTTGATAATGGATCTTCCCTCTCTTTGTCAATGCCATCCTCTGTGCTCTCTACATAATCATAGCAGATAATATTGGGCAGGCTGCACAAGGAATACTATGTCCAATACAGTAAGAATGCTAAGGAACAGGAAAAAGTGCAGAAAAGATTTTAAGGGACTCACACGGGGACTCACACAATTTTATGGAGATTGGTTGAAACAACATGATATGTTTAGTCTTAAATAAAAGAAGATTAAGGTAAGATATTATAGCAATCTTCCAGTACTTAAAGGTCTGTCATAAGAAAGATTAATTCTCCATAATGTCCAAGGATAGGACAAATCCCAGTGAGTGGAGTACCAATGAATGGACATTTTACAGGAGGAGATCTAAACTAGAGATAATGAGGAATGTCACGACTGTGAGATTTATTAAGCCATGGAATAGTTTGTTTCCCGGACTCATGGGTGCTTTATCCCTAGAAGTTTCCAAGTACAGTAAAGCTGGATAGCCATTTGTTTGGATTGGTCTGGGGATTTCTAGTCCTGGATTGGAGGCTAAAGCATATAAGGAACGGCTGCTGGAATTGGGTATGTCTAGTTTAATGAAGAGAAGGACGAGGGGGGACATGATAGCAGTGTTCCAATATCTCAGAGGCTGCTACAAAGAAGAGGGAGTCACACTATTTTCCAAGGTGCCTGAAGGCAGGACAAGAAGCAACGGATGGAAACTAATCAAGGAGAGAAGCAACCTAGAACTAAGGAGAAACTTCCTGACAGTTAGAACAATTAACCAGTGGAACAACCTGCCTCCAGAAGCGGTGAATGCTCCAACACTGGAAGTTTTTAAGAAGAGACTGGACAGCCATTTGTCCTAGATGGTATAGGGTTTCCTGCCTGAGCAGGGGATTGGACTAGATGACCTCCAAGGTCCCTTCCAACTTTACTATTATTATTATTATTATTATTATTATTATTATTATTATTATTATTATTATTATTATTATTATTATTAATAATAATAATAATAATAATAATAATAATAATATTACTTCCAAGTAGCCTACAAACCTTATGATTCAATGATCCTTAGAAGAAATGGAGTTCATAATAGGTCCAAATTTATCTTCTGTAAAGCCTTACAAATATTTTTTCTCTACTCTGACATTATTGCTCTTTGTAGCCAGTGCCTTCTTGCCAGTTTAATCACATAACTCAGACTTTCCTGATGCATTGCAAGGCAGCCTATACATTCCTTAATTAGTTTGATTCCCCAGATCTATAGCCCAGCTAAAAAGAAGGTGGCTACTGCAGCAAATCTTTATCAGTATGGCTATTTTATGATTTGTGATTTATGATTTATGACCAACCAATATTTTCCTCCTGGACTAGATTCATATTTCTTCTATTTCTGTTTGTGGCAGCTTGAAATATACATATTGTTAAATGTGTCTGGCTGTAACCCAATGTCTATGTTTCTTGGACAAAGGATGATGACACCCTTTTTCAAGGTTCATGAAATCAATTTAGTTCCAGAGGAAGAGGTTATATGAGGTAAACTGAAGCCTGAATTTCTCTCCAAGGGACAAACTGTCTTTCAGCTGACTTGAGATGCTGAAGAGCCACAGGCACTGAAGGTTAGTCTTACTGAGAGCATAATCCATGGACAAAGTCTAAGAGAAACCCATATTCAAAGCACATTGAATTAATCCCTCAGTGTATTAAACTGAGAAGCTAGAGAATGAACATGGTTCCTGCAACCTGAAGTGAAATCTTTTAAACCCTACTATTAGCAGCCTTTACTAATGAAAAGTTTGTTTTCGTTTTCCTCAGAGAGGCCATTCCACACCTAGCAGGTGACTAGCATCTGGGACTCCTTAGGACTGGATAGGGAGCTGAACTCCTTCAGAAAAACAGTAGAGTAATATCTACATCCCTGAGATGCAGATGCAACATGATTTCCTCAAAGGATAAGGACCACCATTGTCATAATGAGATCCAAGATTTATAAGTTGTTGGCTATGCATCCTTAAAATTACAGACTCTGTAGAGAAATCTGGAAACAGATGTCTCATATATGCATGCATGCATGCACACATATACACACACATGCGCGCACGCACACACACAGTCACAGAGGGCTGCTATGAATGAATGACTCATGTCCTGATCATATAATGATTAAATGCATGTCATTTTTATTTCATCAATTAACTCATCATTATTTCATTGATTTGTTGAATTTATATTTTGCCTTTTGTAGAAAAGTTCAGTATGGTGTAGGAAGGAAGGAAGGAAGGAAGGAAGGAAGGAAGGAAGGAAGGAAGGAAGGAAGGAAGGAAGGAAGGAAGGAAGGAAGGAAGGAAAACTATGACAACACCTTGTAAACTTGCCTGATCAACAGGATTCAACTTGAATAGAAAATAGGTGGGAGATAACAAGGAATTCAAAGACTGGAAAGTTGAAAAAAATGTCCTAGAAGAAAGCAGTGACAAAACATTTCTATATTGTTGCCAAGAAAACTACATACTTAACTCAAATAAGTTTTTATTTTTCTTTATGTTAATTATAAATTCAGATTTTTTTGCTATAATTCAGAAAGCCCTGGATCAATATAATATAAAGTACAGACTTTCCCATCCAGTTTTGAAACTACTACGAATTATCCATAAGCAACTTGGAAAATACAGTTTTGCAATATTATGAACTATATAACTGCATCATTTAGTTCATGATGTCCCCACGGATTACCCCTTAATTGCAAAATGCCTTAAGTGAATGTTCTAATGCACAGAGAGGTATCTATGGGTGTGTGTCAAAAGAGTCAACAGGGTGGGGACAGCCACACAATCAAACCTCTTTTTCATGTGTATTGCACATGAGCAACACATGTTAAAAAAAGGGGGCTTCAGTCACAAGTCACAACCATCATCTTGATTTTTTTTTGCACCTTCACCCCATGGAAAGTTCTGTATGCAGAGTAACCATTGGTCAAGCCTAACAGGAGCATTCTCATACATTACTCAAATCTGAAGCAATCTGTTCATACCTGGCCAGATTTTGTCTATGACACCCTACTGTAATTATTTCATAATTCACAGAATAGGAACTCCATCAGATATAGGTGTACAAATACCTTTCAAAGGATTGGAGGCCTGATCCGTTTCTGTCTGCCCACTTAGTAGAGTAATAGGAACTATTTATAATTTTGCTAATTTTGTCACAGTGCATCTGCTGAGAGTCAATGTAGGCCTTCTCAATTTCTTCCTGCACAAATACTGTAGTCACAGGTGCTGTTTAGACTAAGGAGAATTACATCAATATACTGTAGATCAGGCAGACCCTGTGATTTCTAAGCCAAAAGAACATATGACTTTTTACAGATTATGTGAGGTGAATATGCTGTCTCCAATTGGTTAATTTTTCAGAGTACAAATAGAAATTGAAATGCACTTAATACTCCCTCCTAATAAGAATGCTTTATTATAATGAAACATCCATATACACTTGGCATGAGGAACTGAATTATGGATTTTTAAAATTCCTATATGGTCATTTTACAATATGAAGAAAAAAAATCAATAGGCAAGATTCTAAAATAAGAATTTCATACATTAAATGACAATTAGGCACAGTAGAGGTACTTTATATCATGTGGTATTTCTACTTACAACTTCAGTTTATGATATTTGCAGCTTGGCATAGCTCTGAACTAATTCAGAATTCTGGGAGAAAACAATTTCCACACATATTCTTAGCTTGTCTTAAATTTTCAGTCTTTCTTATCATCTCTGATAGCCTACAGCATAATAAAGCCCGTAAAAATGAATTTTAGTATTTTAATGGAATAGCTAATTAGTAGCACCTCTTTTTTCATGAAAAACGATTACAATTATAGACCAATGGACTGATGCATAATGAGGCTGTGCAAAGCTTCAAAGAGGTGCTTTAATTTAACAAATTCATTGAAACAGATTCCCAGACTGAAATAGAAATCTGCTTAAAAGCAGCAAATGAAACCGGAAGGCTTCAAAACACTTTGTAGTCTTTTGCAGTGTGTCACCAATGACTTTTTGGCTGTTTCTGGGTTGCTTACAGATGATATTCAGTGTTGCATCTATGGAGAATGTGGAGTGAACTATTTAACACTGACATAGTGGACTGGTGAGTTTTAGCTTCTAAGATGCCCTACGTATCATTTTGGGAGAGTAATAAGGCTCACATGTTTTGGAGCTTTGCTCAGTTTCACAGCTTCCAGCTTTTTGAATGTGGTCAGGTACATGTCTTAATTTTGCTCTCTTCTGTGTTCATTCCATGTCACACTTCCCTGTTGATTCAACTCTCCATATTTTGAATTGTACAGGACTGAGGAAGGTTTAAGTCTCCTGACAATGAATGAATGGATCCCAGACTAACACTAATACAGCACTGGCTAAAACATTTAGTACTCTCAAAATAGATGTGACAAGGCTACAAATTTATTTATTTATTTATCAAATTTATTTACCACCCATCTCACCATTCACTTTTTCTTTGCCAGCCATTTTCTAGTTGGTGAGTTATTTCATGATGTCTGCATGTTGCTTCTACCAACCTCAACCTTGGCATAAGCAAATAATAAATTGGTCTACTCAAGGAGGAGCCAGGCTTATCATCTAGCTATGCCAACCCTCCCAGCATCCCAGAAAACTCCATAATAGTAATAGTATAACAGAGTTGGAAGAGACCTTGGAGGTCTTCTAGGTCTTCTGCTCAGGCAGGAGAACCTATACTAGGCTGAACAAATAGCTCAGGTGATAGGTGAGGGCTTTCTTTTTATATGAAAGTAGGGGAAGCAGGTATAGCAGAGAGAAATGAGGAAAAGAGTTTGTAGCAGGAGAGACAGAGGGAAGGGTGGGGGTGGGGGTCAGAAAAGAGAGGCAAAGAAAAAGGTTGGGAGAAGATCTTGAAGAAGAATTTTCAGTTTTATATTTCCCATCACAATACAGTAGTACAGTGATGGCGAAGCTTTTAGAGACCGAGTGCCGAAAAACTGGCCCCACCCCTGCTCTACCCCCTGCCCCACCCTTGCCCCACCCCATCCCATCCCCTGCCCCACCTGCCCGCAGGGCCACTCACCGCCTCCAGGGCCTGCCACAAATTGCCCAGGCAGCCCAGCAGCGCCATGGCGGCCACTCCCTCTGTCCGGGTCCCGCAGCATCAACTGTGCACGATGGGATGTGAGGGCAGAGTCTTGTGTACGCTGCCTGGCTGCCATGTTCTTGGCTGCGCTGCTCTGTGTGGGCCATACTCGGGGGTGACTCTCCTCCAGGGGGCTGCTGGTGAGGTCGGGGTCATGGGGGGAGGCGAGACTGGGGCAATGGCATGTGTGCCCACAGAGAGGGCTCCGAGTGCCACCTCTGGCACGTGTGCCATAGGTTCGCCACCACTGCAGTAGTACCTTGGTATTCAACTGCTTTGAAATACATCGAATTTGACACTCAATGCATTTTGACGTGAAAATTTTGTGCTGGTACTCATCATTTGTTTGGTACTCAACACACAAGCTAGAACTTGTCGGTGTTGGCTGCCTTGTGACTCACTACATTATTCTTTTTAGGAAAAAATTCTTTGCTACTCATCATTTTTGGTACATATCATGCCTTCTGGAATCAACTGACGATGAGTACCAAGGTACCACTATAGTTCCAGTCAGTTATGTTCCAGGATGCTGCACATAGCATGCTGTAATAACATATGGGAGTTCAGGTGTCACAGGTCTTTGCTATAGTAAGTGACAAGCTCCTGTGGGCTTGCCACTAACGGGAGGAGAGAAGGGGGAGGGGGGAACAAGATTGTCAGTTGGAGGCACCCGGAAGCAGCGGATGGGACCAGCAGCAGAGATGGCAGCAACAGCCCTTTCCCTCCCTCATACCTGTATGTTGTAAGGGGGAGCTTGTGGAACGCAGCCGCGAGGCCATCCTGGCGAGCAGCTGATCAGTGTGGAGAAACGGGGGGGAGTTGAGATCCTGCCTCGCTTCCTTGCCTTGCTGCCATACCGGCGTTCACACCAGATGCTGGCTAGGTGGGTAGGGAGTGGGGCCGGCCGGGAGGCATCTATTTAGAGCGCTGGGAGGCGGTTGCTCCCAGCGCTGACTTTGTTTGTTTGCTGTCTGATTGACTACTGCATGCCAGAGTGTTCCAGAAATAAACCGACCACCTGTGAACTCAACGGCTTGTTTCTTGCTGGAGCCAGGGGGTGGCAAGGACCATTGACAGTAAGATGAATAGTTACACTCTTGACTTCTTTCATTCTTTGTTCCTAAACTTTTCCTTTCCAGCTTTGAAACTCTAGGAACAGAGCAGTTCTTTGAGCAGCTAATAAAAAAGCAAAAACTCAACATACTCTCAGATTTTAAGAGGTCTTCATCCTTAATCAGAAAGAGCAAATTGGGAAAACTTACTGAAAACAAATATGTGATTGTTCTTTAATACCACACCAAGCCCAGAAAATAAAGTGGAAAAGTAAGACCATATCTTTGAAGCAATTCTTGAAGTCCACTCACTTTTTGTTGCACAATATGATAATTGCCACCTTGCCTCTTCCTGATATCTCTGCCATCTACTATATGTGAATCAGATTAGGCTGAAAATGAGTGAGTTTAACCTGGGTTTCCAAAGTCCTAGTCTCACATCATAATCACTACTCCAGTTCTCTGACTGATATTAAACATGTAGCTAGTTCATTAGGTGTCTGAGTTGGACTCAGCGTCCAGTCAATACATCAACAATTGTATACCATCTCAACCTGTCCATAGCAACCATTTGTAGGTCTTCCAAAAGAAAATTTCAGTACTTTGTTCCATCATGCTTATCCATTAATTTCTGTTTCTTTTATTTCCCTCAAATCTGCTAAGCATAATTGTGATTTTTTCCCTAGTCTATTATCCATTCATATCATGTGCTCCAAAAGGATAAAGTATTATTAATGGGTGGAATGAAAACATTGGAAAAAATGGAGAATCCTGGAAATACAGGGAGATTTTTTTTTTTTCAATATAAAATTTTATTGTTTTCATCATAAAAAAAAGAAATACATCACAGATATTACACAATGTTATATCCCATCCCCCCGCCCCCCGAACTTCCCAAACCAAACCTAGGCTAATATTCAAATACAAGTAAACAAATATTAATATCTCTAACTCCAAACTCTAAACTTAAACAATCCATCTCCTCCGTATTAATAAAAATTATTCATTTAATTAGTTCTTCAAATACCCAAAATCTTTACCATTTCAGCAAGATAGTTTAACACCATCCCTTACTTATACAAAAGAAA
>NW_015386321.1:560518-587650 GCF_001527695.2 Protobothrops mucrosquamatus | reverse complement strand
AAAACTCACAATTAACTTCAAGTTGCAGCAGTGGCGGCGGCTTCTAGCTTCGCCGAAGCGAAGGCGTCCTGGATCGCGGAGAATCCTCGGGGCTCCGGAGGAGTTCTCACCTACATCGTCCATATAGGACGACTCGGGAACTCAACTCCTACCCCGGGCAGCTCACCTATCCCCTTATACCCAGGGGAAAGGTATCAAGTCGTTTGACAGCTGGTGCTGGCTGTCAAACCGGCTTTTACGCAAAACAGGCGGGAGGCAGCAAACAGCTGCGACCGACGAAGTCGCCTGCCACCGGAAGTTCACAGGGAGATTTTGATTGTGTAAAAGCAGGAAACAGGTTAGCAGAGTTTTACCAAGATCGTTACTATCAACACCTGCTCGGTTACGTATCCACATTTTTCACAAAGGATGGATGATATCAGAATCAAGATTATACAGTACTTTATAAATGCACAGAAAAATGCAATCCAGTCATTTAAGATGTTTGTTTGTTGACTGATTTAGAAAAATTATATGGCTGCCCAATTCCAAAGAAAACATTATGAGGGAACTGCTGTCTTGAGACCTGTTAAGATGGAGAAGCTTGAACTACTAAGAAAAGAGGTGGAAAGCTTGAGGTGGAAGCTTTATCCTCATGAACTACTTGCCATCACAAAAGACATCTTATTAAACATTTTTCAGGGGCACCAAACCACTGCTGAAGCTTCAAGCTGGTTTTAATCATAATTTCCCATACTAACAATCTAGTGCACATTGGGGAGGAACCTGGGAATGACACGGTCAGGACCAACAATCTGCCTAGCTCCCATTTCCACCAGAAGTCCATTAAGAAAGGAACATGACTCCCTATTCAGTTGTTATGAATTGCCACTCTCAAATGTCATTTTGGCTTGAGGCTTTGAGGGAGCCTGAACAGCTGGAATCCATGTTTTTGTTTTGTTTTGCACTATTACTTTTCTAGAATATTAATAATCCATTGTGTGCATGTGTGTGATTTGCTTTAAAGAACTTTGATTTTGAACTAAGGACACAAGACTCCAGAGTGGAAGCAAAAGAGGAGGGCTTGAGATTGGCTGGTTGCATATGAAACAGAGCTTGCTTACTTTATGGCTGAGGAACCTCACAGGTTTCAATTATTTGAAAAGACCCCAGAAAACTACAGACCACAAACCAAAGTACCCCTCTTGTGGGCGGAGGAGGAAGATCAGAATTAAATGCATGAACTTTTCTGCCAGCCAAAGCAGCAAATCAGACTGCCTTGCAAGGCAAGGGCAGAAGAGACATTCCCCACTGTTAATAAGAACCAATTTGCTGTGGATGCTGAATGCACAATGAGCCTTTGGCCATTTTTGCTTTTTAATATAATAGGGATACTTGACTACTGTTTCTACGTTGTTGGAGGATTAGCTAGCTTGCCTTTAATGAAACCAGTAAAAAACCAAAGAACCTCCAGGCATTACAAGGGAGGATCTATAGATCTGTCAGTTTTCATTCAGAAGACAGAGAAACCAATGATCCTAAACTTCTGAAAAAATTAAGGTTGTTTTTCAAGAGGACTGGCTTAACAAACAACCACAATGACCATCTCAGCTAGGGATGAGAAGGAGATTTTTTTCTTTTTGTCTCTTCCCCACCCTATCTTTAAATCTGGTTTGAAATACTTTAGGTCATCAAACCCTACACAAGGAGATAGTTCCTCTCTTATTTGCAAAGATTTAGGAGTGTTGGTTGAGGATTAGAACAAGAGTCCAGAATTCTCCTTTTCCTCCCACATATTTTATTTTATCAATAGGTTTGGGCTGATAAACTATTTAAAGACTCGGTGTTCAGCTATAAATAGAGGAACAAAGGTCAGTGAGGAAACAAGCTTGCTTTCATGTTCGTGTTCATTAGTCAGAAGGGACTAACTAAAATGGTGATTCTAGAATTTCTTTAGTGGAGCTTTTTTTGGAAAACCACAATTTTTGCTTGTTTTCTAAAACGTTCTGATCACCAACCAATCTGAACAAGAGGAGCTGGATAGTGGAAAGGAGATGGTTATTTGACAAACAACCATGGAAATGATAATAATAATAATAATAATAATAATAATAATAACAACAACAACAACAATAACAATAACAATAACAACAACAACAACAACAACAACAATAACAATAACAATAACAATAATAATAATAATAATAATAATAATAATAATAATAATAATAATAATAATAATAATAATAAAGTTGGAAGGGACCTTGGAGGTCATCGAGTCCAACCCCCTGCTCAGGCAGGACACCCTATACCATTTCGGACAAATGGTTGTCCAGTCTCTTCTTAAAAACTTCCAGTGTTGGAGCATTCACCGCCTCTGGAGGCAGGTTGTTCCATTGGTTAATTCTTCTAACTGTCAGGAAGTTTCTCCTTAGTTCTAGGTTGCTTCTCTCCTTGATTAGTTTCCATCCGTTGCTTCTTGTCCTGCCCTCAGGCGCTTTGGAAAATAGCTTGACTCCCACTTCTTTGTGGCAGCCCCTGAGATATTGGAACACTGATCTAGTCCACTTTCTTTCCTTCTCTCTCTCTCCATGTATCTCAGGTCAGCTTCTTTTGAAACTTTACTAATAGCAAATAGTCTTGAGACTCCTTGAAAAGATGACTTGAATGGTCAGTAGAGATCTCTAGCTTTAAAAGGATTACATTTCTATTGCATTTATTCTATATAAAACAGATATGTTTGTTTGGGGGGAGGGAATCAAGTTCTTCTTCCTAAAAGACAACCTTCTACAGGGCAGAAGCTGCAAAGAGCTGCAAAAAAATAAAAAATAAAAGTCCCGAAAGACTCCAGATGACTAGCCAGTGGAGTGGAAGAGCTCACTTACACATCTTGTATATTACAACAACAAAATGGCCCACTTACTTTTGCAGAAGACATGTCCTCATAATGGAACTCCATCTCATTAGCAACTATCCCAGAGGAGTTGAGATAGGGTAGGCTGAAGCTATTTCAAGGTGTTTCAGCAGGAAAGTAGTGTTTTCCTAGAAGAAGATTTACGCTCTAGATCACATAGAGAAGAATTGTTAGAAAGCAATGATTTGCACCAATTGACTTGCTGCAGAGCCATCCCTTCAATCCCTTTGCCTCTGTAACCAGGGTTACTGTAACTACAGACTCCTTCTTATTTTGTAGTTCAGTCATGGGGATATTGATCTTGCAGGAGACCCACCACAGAGAAAGACCAACCACAGAGAAAATCAACAAACCAAAGGGCTCCACAGGACTCAAAAGGATTCCACTTCAAAGGACTTTCCTTGGAACCTTGTCATTCACTGCCATCGAAACCTTGTAGCTAGCTGTCAAGACAGCAGCCTGCTGCAGCTTACTGATTTGTAGAAGGGAAATTCGGATAATTTTTACTTTTATTTTATTCAGTGTTGATGATGACCAATTCCGACCAACTCTGGGTCAGAGAATGCCTGTTATTTGTTTATTTGACCAAGGTAGAGTTTCTCCCCCCCAGTTTGTGGTTAGCCAGTAGATGGATTCTCCAAATAGAGAACAAATCACTTTCCTGAAAGAAATCCATGTTGTTTTGAGTGAGGCAACAAACTCCTGGCTTAGTTGCTGAGATATGGCAAAGGACAGGCTGTGGGAGAACTCATTTTTTTCTGTCAGCTTGCCTCCTGCCACCCACCCTCATCCCATCTAAAGGGTGGGAGGGAAATACATTTTCCATGGTGTCCTTCTGTACCAGATTTAAGAATTGAGAATGGAAGGCACTGTTTCACAGTTGTTCTTTTCTCTGTGGATGGTACTAGCTCATGTTGGTAGCGGGAGAGAGATTTAGCCTAGGGTCCTATAATGTTGAGTGTCTCAGGGCTGAGGGCGGTAAAGATACTAAATCTTTTGACATATTCATCTTTAATATCTACATGAAACTGCTGGGTGAGGTCCTTCAACTGCATGGGGTGCAATATCATCAGTATATTGATGATACCCAATTATACATCTCCATCCTTGGCCAGGCATGTGATGTCATTTCAGTGCTGATATTTCTAGAAATTGTGGGGGACTACATGAAAAGGATTAGTTCTAACATAGCCCTAGCCTGGCTTTGGGATTTTTGCCCTAAATATATTATCGCCAGATATTGCTGGCGCACAGTTTGAAGGTCCTCTTGGACTCACAGCCCTTGCTCAAAGAGCAGATGGCAGCCATGACTAGGGGAACCTTTGCACAAATATGTGCATCAATTGTAACAATTTGTGGGCTTGTTGGCCATGCTCACCTTGGTCATTTCACAGTTGGACTATTGCATTATGCTGTGCATGGTGCTGTCTTTGAAGATTCCTCAGAATTTAAAATTGGTCCAAATTGCAATAGTTCACATAATGCTGGGCACCCCTCAACTCCCTGTGTCACACTGCTGCTGTGCAATCTGTACTAGCTCCCGGTTTCTTTCTGAGTACAAGTCAAGATGCAGGTTATTACCATTAGAGTCTTACATGACATGGGCCCCATTTTGCAGGATCATCTCTCTCTGAGAGCACTTGGCCCTCTCGCCAGATTAAGTAGGCAGATTCACTCCAGATAGCACATTACCATCTAGTGAGTCAGGAAGAGTACCTTTTTTAAGGCAACCCTTACTCTGTGGAACCCCCTTCCCCCTAGAATCTGGCAGGCTCCCATTCTTTCAGCCTTCCAAAAAAAAGTCATAAAGAGCTGGCTTTTCCCACAAGTGCTAGAATAGGGTAAGGTTGGAGCCTGAAAAATATATAGATTGATGGCTTGGAGAGGATGGGTTTTCCTGGATTTCTTGTTTTCTTTTGTTTTGTGTTTTTGTTTTTATTTATTATTGTGAACCACCCAGAGTTGTGTTTTACAAGATGGGAAGGCATGTAATATATAGACCAAAAGACAGGCAGGCAGGCAGGCTGACAGGCAGGCAGGCAGGCAGATATTCAGTGGGAGATGTTCCTCCCACCTGTCCCAACACTCATTCAGGAGAGTGATTGGGATTGGGGGTTCCTATTGGAAATTAACCCATGGGAGGGAGAAGAGAGGATGGCTAGGAATCCATCAGTTGTTGCTCTGAAACTGCCCCAATTGCAAATGTACACAAATATTGTTAAGCCTCTTTGCTGAGGCACAGAAAAGCTCAGTCATGGGGGCAGCTCATTTCATGTCAACATATTTTTCTAAAAGAAGGAAACCACATGAAGGGGCTTTATGTGAGCTCAGAAACACACGTAACAGGGGAAAAAAATAAACCATCATTTGTAACAATAAATATGATTGAAGAAACTCACATAAGAATAGAAAGCAAGAAAAAAAAGATGGCATTTTGGGAACACAAAAAAAGAAATAAATTGTCAACTTTGAAAATGAGCAGGGCTGCAGTCATTTTCCCTACTCATTTTCGGTTGACACATAGCACAGAGGGAGGGGGGGTTTACCAGGTGCTTTGCTAGACAAAACAGACTTTCTCCCATGGGAACCAAGGTCATCAGCTGCTCTCAGGATTGCAGGATGGGCATTTCGTGAAAAGCCCGCCAAGATGTTGTATTGGGGATCGTAGTAGCTTGCATAGCTTTAGGGGTGGAATTTCTTAATTTTGTATTGGGGATTGTTACATGTCTATTCAGACTTGGTTTCACTTTTGATGTGCCGATACTTTGTATCAATAAACATGTTCTTTGAGGAACTTGCAAGCCTGGGAGTTCTGCTTTATTTGCCTCTGTCTGTCGGAACCATGACATAAATATTTTCACAGGAATTGAAAATTCAGGAAACATTTAAAGGTAGTTATGAGGACAGTATTATGCAAAGCCATGTTTTCACACATCACTGGGCTGGAAGAATGTGAACAATGAGCCAGCCTCAGTAATTGAGCATTCTGTTAAGGGCCTGGAAGTAGTGCCAAATCAAAGTTGTCCTACACAACACCATTCTAGGTCGTATCTTGTATAGGTATTACATGAACCTTCCATTCTTTCTGCACTGAAACAGCAGTGATAGAAATAACTTAAAAAGAAAGCAAAGTGGTTCATGACCAGAATTTCCCCCTCTCTAGATTCAGCTGCATCATGTATGCATATTTAGGTATTCTATTCCAGGAACCACAGGTTTGAGTACTGTCTAGAACTGATGAAATCATCCAAATCAAAAGAACAGAAAAAAAGAAGGAAAGAAAAAAAGAGTGACAATGCTTGAGCTACATAGATAATGAAAAAAAAAACTTCACAGGCTTCTATTCTATTTTGTTCTGTTCTGTTCTGTTCCCTTGTTTTGTAAGTTTTGTAAATCTGTATTTTTCATTCATCTTCAGTAAAAGAGAGCTAAGCCAGAACAGAATAGTAGACTGGAAACATGATGTCAATGGCAGCCCAGTTCAATTTCATTCTTTTAATAGATTCAGCAAACAAAAACTTTGCATTTGCCTTGGCAAGGGCTTTTCAAATATGTTATTTGAAATAAGGAATGGCATTTTGATTGCATTCACCTTTTGCTTTGTCCTTGCCTATGAAGGACCATATTTTAAGAATGATGCTGAAGAACTCTTAGCCAAGATATGTAACTAAAAATATTCTGTAATTAAATGATTTCAAGGACTGGGAAATGCAGCCAATCTGACGAATAATGTTGAATAAAGCCTGCATTCTCCAGCACCCAGATCCAACTGTTTGATGACATGTACAAAGACCTTTTATCGTTCCCCTTTCCCTCCCCCATGTCAGCGTTCAGCCTTTTAAAGCATTTTATTCATGAGAATTCTGGCTTCGTTAATGAAGGCCTTCAGAGAAAAAGAAAGAAGAAGGAAACCAGTGCAGATCCAGATGTCTTTTTCTACAAGTTCTGGATAGAGGGAAAACAATCTATGTGTTCTTAAATGTGAAGATATACAATAATTTAGAATAGAATCTATTACTTCAGGGGCGATTTCTCATAACACGGGACTCCTTCAAAAGCAGGAATGTTTTAAGACAGGCATGTTTTTTTCTGGTTACATTTTGTTGTTAGTTACGAAGTCGTGTCCGACTCATCACGACCCCATGGACAACGTTCCTCCAGGCCTTCCTGTCCTCTACCATCTTCTGGTTACATAAGTACAACCTAAAAACTAGCTGGTTGAGCTGGTTCCAAAGGACCATCAGTACAAATTGAGCAATTTCTCTCCTCCTCAGATATGTTTTTTATCTTTTCCACACTACAGGTAGTGCTCAGCTTACAATCTTTCATTTAGCGACCATTCAAAGTTACAAAGGCACTGAAAAAAAGTGACTCACAATCAGTCCTCACATTTACAACCATCCTGGCATTCTCACAGTCATGTGATCAAAATTGAGACACTTGGCGACCAGCCTGTATTTACGATACGTGCAACCCAGGGACATATGATTGCAGTCTGCAACCTTCATAGCCAGCTTCATAGCCACAGTTCCTGACAAGTAAAGTCAATGGGGAAGCTGGATTCGCTTAACAAACAGATGCTTCACTTAACTGCAATGCTTCCCTTAATAACATGAGCCAATTTGGCCTAGTGGTTAAGGCATCCGGCTAGAAAGCCAGAGACCATGAGTTCCAGTCCCGCCTATCAACCTAGCAAATTCAATATCGAAGAAACTCTACAGACTTGAGGTGCCATAAGAGATAAACTTTATTGAATACACATCTGGCACTGAAGAAACAAAATCAACTCTAATTTTCCCACACAAAAATCTGGTTAGTTAACAATAGTTTTTCATAACCCCCACCCACCAAATGTTCACCTTGCCCAATCACATCTCTTCAGTTTGTTATGGGAACGATCCACTTCTCCTGCTTTTGTGACCTTGGGTCTCACGGTCCATGGACGGCTTCTTGAAACTCCTGTTTCTTTCCCAGGCTCCCCTTCCCCCATTTTTATGGCAAGTTGAGTAGCGACAGAGGTTAGCAAGCATCTTAGCAATTCAACCTTGACACCGCCTTAGCCATGAAAGCCAGTTGGGTAACGTTGGGCTAGTCACTCTCAGCCCAACTCACCTCACAGGGTTGTTGTTGTGGAGAAAATAGGAGGAGAAAGGTGTGTTGGTTTATGCATACTGACTTGAATAATTTGTAAAAATAATAAAAGTTTGATATAAATAAATAATATAAAAAAGGAATAAAATCGGGTGTGACTCACTTAAGAACTGTCTTTCTTAGCAACAGAAATTCTGTTCCCAGTTGTGATCATAAGTCGATAACTACCTGTACCAGCTCTTACTGCTGTGATTCTCTGTACTTAAGAAGTGGTTGCACATTAAATAGAGGGAAATGTAGGCTTAAGGAGTTTGAAAAAAACATTCATGAGAGGGAAGACAAAACTATCTGTAGGAGTACAGATTGCCAATTAACACCTGATGCCAGAAAACAGGCTTATATACATATATAGTGCCTAGGCCCAAGGATTCTGGCCTCTCTTACAGCTCTTGTTGCTCAAAATATATCTATAAACACACATTAACATTACAAACAAATCAATATTTCATTTACCCATTGTGATCTCAGAATCTCATATCTCAGGAAAAACCAAAGGAACAAGTACAGATTAGGCACAATCTGGCTCAAAAACAGTAACTGTGAGAAGGACCTTGGAGTCCTAGTGGATGATCACTTAAACATGAGTCAGCAATGTGCAACAGCAGCCAAAAAAGCTAACACAATCCTGGGTTGTATACAGTAAACAGAGGCATATAATCAAAATCACATGAAGTATTAGTACTGCTTTATAAAGCCTTAGTAAGGCCACATCTGGTATACTGCATCCAGTTTTGGTCACCACATTACAAAAAAGATGTTGAGATTTTTGGAAAAAGTGCAAAGAGCAACTAAGATTATTAATGGCCTGGAAACTAAAACATATGAAGAACGATTGCAGGATTTGGGAATGACCAGTCTAGAGAAAAGAAAGACTAGAGGGGGGACATGATAACAGTAGTCCAGTATTTGAGGGGTTGCCACAAAGATGAGGGGGTCATGTTATTCTCCAAAGCACCAAAGGCAGGACAAGAAACAATGGTTGGAAACTGACCAAAGAGAAAAGCAACCTGGAATTCAGGAGAAACTTCCTAACAGTTAGAACAATTAACCAGTGGAACAGCTTGCCTTCAGATGTTGTGGGTGCTTCATCACTTGAGGTTTTTAAGAAGAGACTGGACAACCACTTGTCTGAAATGATATAGGGACTCCTGCTTGAGCAGGGGGCTGGACTAGAAGACCTCCAAGGTCCCTTCCAGCTCTATTCTGATTGATTGAACTTATTTAATATGCCATCATCTTAACTAATGAAGGACACATTGACACTAATGTCATTTGGGGGTTCCATTTTATGTGCTACATAAAATGTCAGTTCAGTGATTTTTTTCAAGATCATAAAGTGAGTTTCACTTCTGAACATAGATATGGCTTGGGTTCAAGTCCATCATTCTATCCGCTGCTTGTTTAGGATTATACAATGTTGGCAAAGGTTTTGTTTCTTTCCAATCTGTATTTCTTTCTTATTCTGAATTTCCTAACATAATGCAGACTGTAGCATTTTAAAATCAGAGCAGACTTTAGAGGCTATTGCAGAATGTACAATGTAGAATACAACTCTAACACCCTTGGAGCGGACCCTCAAATCTCTTCCAGTTAGGAAAAGTCTGTAGCTCCCACTTCAACTGGCTCTTACTGTTTAACCATTGTTTTTCAAACTTGGCAATTTTAAGATATGCATACTTCCAGAATTTCCCAGACAGAGGAATTAAGGAATTCCAATACATAAAAGAATAAGTATTTGAAAATTCACGGGCATATCTGCCAAATCAGATGACCTTCATTTTTAATGTGTACCTCTGAAAAGCAAATAATTGCTCTATAACATTTTTTTTAATCACAAACATCATAGTCATAAACAGAAATACATTTATAAGGTCATACTCAAGTATTGGGTCAAACCTCTATGGGCATCCAAGTATATTAGCTGATTCCTTCTCTAATTAGGAAGCTATCAACCGTATATCTATTTATCTATCTATCTATCTTAATCCTTTCATGTAGCATAACTGAAAGTATCCTTGGTTTATTTGTGAATAATTTAGCCAAGAAGGGATAGGATGAACATTGAACATGAAAATGATCACTCTGAAAGGCACTAAGGCTCAGTTAGAATCAAAGCAATCTAAATCCACTTCAAAAAAAAAATCCCTCTTCAATTAACTTATTCAACCTTACTTCCATCTCCATGGTAAGGTCTCTAAGAATTTAAAAGGTTTAAAGGAAGAAACATAACCCTAAAAAGAAAATAAAAACCAGTTCAATTATCACTGTAAGATATGCATTCAATTAGATTCGGCAACAAATCCTCCTTTGTCCCTATTTATCATGAGATTCTACATCTAAGCTTGTTAAGATAACTTTTGAAGCAGAAACATGCATTCAGGAGACAATTTGTAATTAGGAATTTCATATCAAACTGTATTGCTAAGAGGAAAGTGAAAATTCCATGACTTAATTAAATGAAGCCAGGTCAAAGACTGTACAGAAGACTTGTTCCCTTTTTTTCTATCTATCAAGCAGTATTCATTCTATTGTTATCAACTTTGGTTTTGTTAATCTCACCAAAGTGTTAGAAATAAATGAAATATGTTCCTATTGTTTCTATTATATAATTCTTTTATATTCAAGAAAGGGAAATATGCATAAGCTTCCCGGATAGGTGCACAAGATGGATGCCACAGATATTGTGTGAGTTTAATGTGCCATTCCAAATATTGTGTTTCTTTACTGTAATCCGCATAGTTCACTACTTCATAACACTCTCAACCATTGTTATAGAATGGAATTCTCTTTGGAAATTCTACTTTTCTAGGCTACGTTTTACTTTTCTTGACTGAGAATCCTCTCATTCTCAGCCGAGAAAGGCTGTGTTGTCTGAGAGACGGCATCATGTAGCCAGCATGAAAATATGGAATGTAATAACCTTTCCTGCTGAAGTGGTACCTATTTATCTACTCACATTTGCATGCTTTCAAACTGCTAGGTAGGCAGGAGCTGGGACAAGTAATGGGAGATCTCCCTATCATACAGAGCTTGAGTCTTGAACCTGAGCTATTGGCTTTCCAGCTGGTAAGCCCAGCATCTTAACTGCTGAACCATCACACCACCCTGGCCAACAGGAAGTATTTCAATACAGGATCATGACACAAACAGCCTAAACCAGGAGTAGTGCAGACCTACCATGCAAGGTAGTTCAGTTCAAGTCTGAAAGCACATTTCTCCTCCGCCACTTCACATCCCACGAATCTAGCAAGAGTCCCTTCTGAGATGTTTGCCATGCCCACATTCCTTCCACAGGCCTCTTATCTGACCCCCTGGCTGTGATTCATCTCTCAAGACCATTCCCACATAACATTACAATCTAGTGATGTCCAGATATTTTGCTCCATTGTTTCTAGTTACAAACATCAGAGATGGCATTGGCTAAGCAGTGCTCTGGTAATCATGCCTGACAGGGAAGGAAATATGGAAACGGGGGTGGGGCTGAGAATATTTCTAACACATCACCAGAGTCATGCAGGTGAAATGGATGGTATAGAATTTTGATATATATATATATATATATATATATATATATATATATATACTGTATATTTAAAAAATGTTCAGAATGCATATGTGCTGCTATATTTGTATTCCAAGATAAAAACACACTCAGAGTTTAACCTACTGTAAATTATTTTCAGCTTCAGATTTACTTTCTTTTTCAAGTCCCAAAAAAAGCCTTATAAGGAAAAAAAATCTGTGCAGCTGAGAATAAAGGATTCAGCTGTGGAGATGGCTAATTTGCTGGAGTTTATCAGACAATCACTTTTTTCAAGCCTATTGGTGAATGCTGAACATGCTTATCCTTTCTTGATTAATTCCCAATGACATATCACTTTCCCTTTGCCAGATTCAGGATTTTATTACAGCCTCGCTCAGTTTCCTTGAAAATGGAATTTAAAAGAAATGTCACTTTACATATGTCAAGGAGCCACAGTCTTTCCAGTAGACTATATTATTAAAATCAAATTTGTCTCTACATGAATGCAAAACATAAATATCTTTGCAACACATTTTTTCCATTGCAAGTTTGACTTGGAGCTGTCGATGCTGTTTAACTTCTTGAATTTTTCTTTGGACATTCTGATCCTACTGACTCTGGGCAAGTCAACCTAAGGAATGTCCAGAAAATGTGTGTGCGTGTATGTGTGTGTGCGTGCACATGCACGCACCTTGATAATATACTATGAATGTTGTTAATGTATTAGCAGTACATATACAACCCAACCCTATTATTACAACACTAGCACAACACAAACAAGGAGTGGTAAGATAATATACTCACACACACACCCCAAAAAAACCAGACTTAGAGAATATAGCAGATGGCTGTAATAAAATGCTATAGAAAAAGCAACAAATAGATCTGATTCTTTAAAACTTTCTTTTTTTTAATCAAGGCATAATCTTTCCTGAACTAAGCCCTGAATAAATAAAATGGTAAAATGGTAAATCAAAATTTGCCATAAAATGCAACAGTTAGTAGATTCCAATGATGGTTCTCTCTCTCTCTCTCTCTCTCTCTCTCTCACACACACACACACACACACACACACACACACACACACACACACACACATATATACATACATACATACATACATACATACATACATACATACATACATACATACATATTTTCCCTGTCTATTGTCCTCAATCTGAAGTGATACATTGGCTGGAAACATAGACCTGTTTTGGACAAAGCTGATAAGCAAATTAAAAATATTACCTGTAGGTATCTACTGGGTGTTACAGGTAGTCTTCAGAACAGTTAGATCTATGCACAGCCTGAAAATCATGGAAGAGAGGAGAGGAGGTAGAGGCCAAACACTAATCAACTGAGCTTAGGTAAGCAATGATAGACGACTTCATTCCAAATTCCCAGAAGGTTTAGGGGCCCAATAGAGAGTTAAGAAGCATAGGGGGACTAGCAAGACAATCAGCATCCCAACAAAAAAATGCCCCATGAAGTAAACTGAAGCACAGTTTTATGCTGTACTCCAATGCTAATAAAAGGCAATGGAGCAAGAGGCAGCCTTTCTATCTCACTCTTAATTCCTCATTCTTGGTGAGGATGGGATCCAGGATCAAGGCCTATTTCAGGTCTTGGCAAGAAAACTCTGCTGGAGTAAAGAGCTGTTTATAGTTTTCCAAGAAGTTAGTATGCCAATTGGGATTCAGTGGCCCAGAAGGGTAAATAATGTTATAAGATGCACAAACTAGGTGTAAATTTCCATTACCTCATGACTCAACTCTACGAAGGCAATACAATTTCCTTGTAAAATAGGCATAAAGTTTGTCCCTTGCTCACATTTCAGGCTAAGGCAAGAAAGAGTGGGATGTTCTGACAGGGAACCTGTGGTGTGATCTCCCTCTACACTGAAGGGAGGTATTAAGATAAGGTGACCAACCGTCCTCCTTTAGGGAGGACAGTCCTCCTTTTGTAAGTTCTGTCCTCCCTCGAAAAGTGTCCTCCTACATGTCCTCCTTTTTGATATTTAAAGACTAATCTGCAGGGCATTTTTTTTTCTCATAGAACGCTCAGAACGGTGTTCTGGCACCTTTTTTGATGTTTTTTTTTTCAACTTTTGCATGAGCTGTGCTACTCCCCCTATTGGCTTTTGAAAGCCAATAGGAATTGCTGCTGAGCATGCCAAATTGCTGCTGAACGTGGCCAGCAAACTTTGCACATGCAAGTTGTCTGCAGCAAAGGCAAATTGACAGGAACTTTGCACCCCTCCCTGTTACCCAACTACACCATCTCCTAGTTAGTCCCGAAGATACCTGGAGGAGACTGGAGCGGCAACGCCACGGTAACTTTCTCTTGATCTTCAGCCCTGCTAGGGCAATAATGGCTGCGGGCACAAGAGGCAGGGGCGGCGGGGCTGCTGTGGCCGAGGGTGTGAGGGGCGGCGGCGGCCAGCTGCCCCTCGTGCTGTGGGAGCCGCGGGGCCCGCTCTACACGTGGCTGCGCAGGGTGGGCGGTGGTGCTGGCGGGGTGGCTGCAGGCAGGGTGTGTCGATGGCGGGCTGCCCCCCGGGGCCAGAGCCGGCACTGCTGGTGCTTTGGGAGCCGCGGGGCCCACTCTGCATTTATCATATTATAGTGTATTCTGTATTATTGTTGCAATGAATAAAATGTTTCTTTTATGTACAATTTTTTTTCTTCAATTTATTTGTGTCCTCCTTTTCATTGTAAAAAAGTTGGTCACCTTAATTAAGAGGGAGCTGAGTTTAGAGTCTGCACTGCAGAAAGTAGCACAGGCCAAACCTCTGCCAGAATCCTTGAAGCCTATCTTACAGTTTCCAAGAGAATGCAGTTAGTCTTATGAGATTCTTGTAACAAGTGATTAACAATAGAATTAGCTTGAGATTCTTCACAAGGGATTCTGATTGCTTTTGCTTGACAAATCCATGAGCATGGCTACTGCCAATTGTATATAAATAATGCCAGGGTGCTAAAGAAAGTCCTGGACTCAATTAAATTCCAATCAAAGTTCATGTTGAAATATTTTAGGATGCTAAACCTGGCTGCCAAAACTGTCTTGGTGACACTATAGGCTCTGATAAGAATGTACTTTTATTTTTTGTTCAGATACTCTTTCTAGAGTTAGAGGTCACTTCTTTTTGACCTCCCAACCTTTAATCCCAAAGCTTTTCCCTAAGCCTAAATTCCATTCATATTCCATGGGGAGAGACATATTGTTTGCATAGATGTAAAGTCTGAACTGACGCCTAGCACTTTACCCATCCAATTTTGACAGAACAAAGGTGGGTTTTTCTATAAAAGACATCATTTCAGTAGAATTTATCTGCTGGGAAGGAATAGGGAGCATCAACTTAAAGTCAACAGTATGTCATTGGAGTCAAAAATAGATGGAGATGCAACTCTTTTTTCCCTACCACTCCTGTTTCTCTCAATTTCTTTCAATTTCCTCCAACATGTTTTCCTCTTTTGCAAACAGAGACAGCAGAGGAAGGCCAAAGGAGCACAGAGGCTTGAACCAATCCTTTTCAGAGAACTTTTGAAATGAGGCTGAGGCCTTGGTTCACACATTGCTTAGCATTTTCTCCAATGGTTGGTAGGTATGGACTGTGTTTCATCTTTGGAAAAATTCACTCAGATACAGAATTCAGGTTTCTTCCCAGAACTTCCTGTTTTTCTATTGCACATTTAGAGGCTTTGCCGCTCCTAGTATTTTTATATAATTCCTAAATGCGGTGTTTCAAGATAAGTATAAAGAACTCATTTCACCTCAACATCTCCAACATATAATAGCCTTGATGTTTCACAAGAATCGGCAACCACAGAAATAATATGACCACAAAGTAAATATCTCCAATCCTTACACTGAACAAAACTTGTAAAACTGTTTTAAAGCAGTAGTTAAATCAAAGTTCCTTGCCTTACAAGGTCTCTAATGTGTACAATAAACCAGATTACATGCAATTCCGCTGGCTTCTAAGTGGAAGAACTGCAGCCTTTTTGCATTCTACTATGTTTAATGCAAAACAGGTTTGTTTTCAGTAGCAGTTCAGACAGCAGAACAAATGCCCTTGGTTCTAGAAGGAATATTTACATAAACCCAGTGGCTATAATTAGGCATAAAACACACCTTCGTACTTTTTTAAAAAGGCAATTCATGACAACCCTATATTATTTTAAGGCTATGGAGAAACTCTGGTGGATGTAAAAAATATTCACCTATTCTGTGGATGCTCTTCAGCCTAGTGACGACATAATTTCTCAGGAATTTAATTCAATTTCTCATTATTCCATCCTTAAATGCATTTTAATCTAGTTCCACACAAGACACAATGTTGTTGTTGTTCCAATTTTATTTTTTTTTACCCACCATTTTTGTATATGGAGTTTTCCAGGAATAAGCATGTCTTAATGGAATCTACTTTTGTAAACTTTTCTTTGGTTTTTATTTTCTGCACCTTTCCAATCACAAATGTAATTCCAGACTTGTTACAAAAACAAAACTGGATTAGCAAATTGCAAATTATGTACATCTACTTCACACCAGCTTTATAAAAGTCAAAGTGTTCACAATGAAAAGGAACATGTGCCTGGCATCGGGTCAAAACTGTATTTGTAAGACTGTATTTTTTCCCCCTCCACCTGGAACCTGCTAGCTTGTTTGAGGGGATTTGGGAAGGGTCTTGATATTGAGATCCAAAAGAAGTAATCCTTGTGAAAACACTTAATTAGCAAATCAACTTCCCAATAATTGCTAATCAAAAAGCAAATAGCCCATGACCAATTTGGCAAAGAGACTTATCCAATTAGAAGAGAGAGAAAACTATTGATAGAGAACAAACTGGAGTGTTAAACCAGTTCTTTTAAAATGTTATAACTAAGAAGGAAAATAGCAGTTGTTTAATAAAAGGCTTGTTTTAAAGCATGTTCCTATATCATTGAACATAATTTGCTTTTCTCCCTCTCTCTGGAAAAGTCCTGAAATACATGCTGGGAGGGGGAGAGACATAAGGGCATGCCTTTTAAGATTTAAAAATCTGCCAATAGCCAAAATGCATTTATACTTAAAACTAATTCTTGCTAGTGCCATTGAAAAATCTTGTTTATGCTTGAACATTGCAGGTTGTATTTGTACTAATATCCAGGGAAATTGCTTATTGCTTGGTAAAGTTGGCATAATGCATAAATCATGATGCAAATAGTAAAAATGCAAAAAGCACTCCATAAAGCAATCATTTGTTGTAGACAGCATCTATTTAATGGTGAACAGATTGCTGCAGCCTCCTATTTTAACTTTTTTCCCCTTTGGAAAATAAGCAAAAAGTGTAATTAAGATAATCAGGTGTTTTAATAAATAAAACTGCTGTGCAGGAAAGATCACCCGATGCAAGGAGAAGAGAGATTTTGTAAAATTTCAGCAGTGGTACCATTATTAGATTTTTTTTTTCAGAAATATCCAGTATGCATGGGTGGATTACATTTATGCAATATAACAGGGATCTCCAACCCCCATTCCATGGACCAGCACTGGGACGTGGCATGCTTGAAACCGGTCCGCACAAACAAGCAAAGCCCCATCTGCAGGATGCAGGCAGTACATGAAACCACACACCCTCCGGTCCGCAGAAAAACCTCTCTCCACGGAACTGGTCCCTGATGCGCAAAAGGTTGGGGACCTCAGCAATATAAGAAAATGGTATTCTTTTTTTTTCTTGGAAAGAAATAGAGTTTTCTTGGAAAGAAATAGAGTATATGTTTTAAAATAAATAAGAAGTTTTGTTTGTTTGTTTTTTAAGAAAAATCCCATCGGGGAAATGCTTCTGCATGACTGATATTTTATCAGCTGCAGGAGAGAGAGATAAGATAAGAAGCAGAAACATTTCCTTCAGTTTACTGCACATCCATCCCTTTCAGGCAGCAGTCATTTCACCAGCAGCTGATGATGGAGTAAGCATGATTACACCATCAGCCTTACTGAAAGGCCAAATCTATCAAGTTTCTTGTCATTAGCCAGCAATAATTTTAACTAGGGTCTCAAAGATTAAGCCATTCTCACCTGAGGGTAAGGGAATGATGTTCCACGGGGTTGGTGCCTTGGATTAAGTTAGTCCACCTGTAATTTCCTGGTTCCAATTCATAAAAAAAAAAAATAGAAATTCTATTCAACATTTTGTTTTCTTTTGTACAGAGTTCAACTGGAGTTGCTTTTAAATATGACTTAGAATCATAGAGGTTATCCAGGGAAATTCCATCTTGAATATAGGACCCACTGCAGTGTTTCTGAGTAATAATCATCCAGCCTCTATCTAAAAATTTCTAGTGAAGAATGTTTCATGTAGTGGACTGTTCCACTGGCTGACAATTTATGCACCTTTCAACTTTCTCAATTTCTGAATCATAGCCCTTGATTGAAGTGAAAAGGCTGCCCACATGGTTAGCATATAAAACTCTTTTGGGCTTTAAACATAAACAATGAATAATATTATTAAATTAGAATTTGTTGGAGAGACAAGGATGATAGCATCAAGCTTCAGGAGGATCTTGAGAAGCTGGAGCAATCAGCAAATTTCAAATGCAAATTCTTCACTTGGGCTGGAAAATCAAAAGTATGCATATGGGTAGGGGCAATCCCACAAAACAGCAGTCTTTGTAAAAAAAGGATCTTGGTGAATCACAAGTTAAATATAAGTCAATAACGTGACACAGCTGCAGAACATACAAATGTAATCCTAGGCTGCATCAGAAGAAGCAACATCAAGATCATTCTTGATTTCTCTCCTGATCAAGCAACATCTTGGAACATCTTATATCCTCTTATGGATTCTGCACTTTAGGAAGGATACTGGCATACTGATATGTCCAGAGGAGAGTAACCAGTATGATAAGGAAAAGAAAAAAAAGAGTGCATCAAGATATCAAGCATTTTAGCCTGGAGAAGATAAAATTGTGGGGAATCTTGATAACCCACTTCTAGAGTGTTGTATAGAAGATGGAGTAGATTCGTTCAATGTTGTTTTCCAGAAGCAAGATAACAAGAAGTTGGCTTCTTACAAGGAAATTGATTTTTGATAGGCATCAGGAAGAATGTCTCATAATAAAATAGGCTGTTTTGAGAGATGGTAGTATTTAAATACTTCCTTTCACTGGAAGTATTTAAATAGTGATTGGATGGTTATCCTTTAGGGATACCATGGTAATAGCTTTCTGAACTGAAGAACAAGTTGAGTTGGCTTGTGTGATTTCCAAGACCCCTTCCAATCTTTCCATTCTGTACTTCTAGGAAAACCCCATGTATGCATTACATCCTCAATCACTTCGTGATCAGTTCACAGTTCTTGACTACCAAAAAGCTGCCCATCTGAATTTAGGGCATCTTAATTTTGTGGCAGATTCCAGGAGAAAGATCTGCCAGGCTGGAAAGTCTTGGCATTGATACCAGGTTTCAACCCCAGAGCTGTATTGGCTTGTGGTGTGCAAAGACAAGTGCTGAGCTGCCCTGACCTCATTGCCATTTTACTATATTTGCTTTTTATTGCAACGGCCACGTAGTTATTCCAGCAAGTGAACAAAATTCAGCTAAAATCAGCAACAAAGAATGGCATGTGGCTGAAGCAATTTACAAATCAGGTATTTGGCTAGACAAACAGGAATTGAGTTGGGAAGCCTTCATAAACAGAATGAAACTATTAATAGACACTTCCTAATGCACGGCCAATTTTATTTTTAACAAGTTTCCTCATAGCTTTTGTAACATGGCATCGTACGCCTTTCAACTTTTATCCATTCTAAAGAAAGCTGTCATTTTTAGAAGTCTTATATTTAAGGCCAACTTTGTATGAAGAATGTGTTCTCTATGGATTGAAATACAATATTAAAGAACTTGATTTTTGTTTCCTGGCTAAATCTGTTACCCATGAGAGTAAATAGATAAAAAGGCTTCCCTAACTGGAGGCATACATTATCAAATTGTGTTAACATAGGATGGACTCAGAGAAATTCACAGAGTCAGAGTTTGTGGTAAAAATGACAAAAGCAACATTGGGCTATCCTGCCCCAAGCTCTCTTTTAGTTGTCTGGGCAATGTCCCAGCACATGTACAAAATGAGTGTTTCTCTCCTTTGACTCTGCCTCCAATGACATACCAAAGGTTTGCAAGCTGTCGTAAAAAAAATAGTTTGACTTGAGAGGTAGACTGTCTCTCATTTGCAATTTGCAAGGAACATTTATTCATTTACTCTACCAATGGTCTGCTGTTCCAGCAAAGAGAAAAACTAACAAGTTTTCTTAGACACTCATCCATTTTTTGTGGTTTGGTCGCCACTCTTGAAGACTGAAGTGCTAATCACTCTTCAGCACATCATGAAAACAAGATCTCACTCTATTCTCAAAATTGCAGAGAATATTCATTAAAAAAGTACCCCATGATATGCACTAGAACAATAGCTTTGATCAAGTAACCTCTCTTTTTATTTTATGTGGTCTGCTAACCATATTTACTAAGAACTGTCTCTATTTTATGGGATTGACCTCCTTGCAAAAAGGTTTAAGATTACATCTTCCTCTGAATGGAAGAATGTTTTAGCAAAGTCCAGCTGTGTTCTTACATATTACATCTTACATATTATTCTGCCAATAAAACATGTAATCATTATCCTATTCCTAAACACAAAGAAATTAAAGTTACAGAAAGATTTGTAAGAATTTCCAACACGCCTACTTCATACAGTATGCAGTTTGTTAGGGTATATCTTGGAGATAGATTTATGACCACCAAATAAACTTTCGGTCCAGTTTATAATAGCAAGTCTATACTTAAAAAACATAAAGGTTCATGTTCTAAGTATTCTGTATAAGACCTATGGTGAAAAGGACAATTCTAGGGTTCAAGTTGACTTACATTTAACTTTATAGTCAGGAAAAATCCCCAATATTCACCTAAGCAATACATCTAGTTGTTAGTAGCCATCAGCCGAAAGTGTACATATTTAATTCATGTGATTCATTTACATATTCTAAATGCAATTTTGTGGCAAAGGAGTTCCACCAATCTGAATACTGGGATTGTCCAAACAAACTATTTTGTTGGTATTTGGAAGAATACCAGGAGGAAGATAGATTTTATCAAAACTGAATTAAAAGGAACTAGGATTTCCTTTGTGTCCTCACTATGCAAATGCAAGGGCTAATGCTTTTTGTTCCTTTGAACTTCATGGTAAATAAATATTTCCTGAGTGTATGGTTCCATAAAATAACAAAACTACCTGCTTCCTTCTCTCCATGGTGCTTGAAGAAAGGAGTGATAGCCACTTCCCTCTTGTGCAGAAATTGGGTGTTTTCCCAATGCTGATTCATTTCTGGAGTATCTGGGCAATCATATGTGGGATGTGTTTCCCTGAATCATGATAAACAAACTTCATGAATTACAGCTGGAAAAGTGATAATTAAGTTTTCTGTCATTCTCTGCTTAGGCAGATGGTCAGTGAACTCAATGACCAAATTTCTGGCTTTCCTACATTTCTTTTTAAAATAAAAAAAAGAGAATTAACAATTTCTTCCCCTTCTTTTTGACCAGGAAGCAATATTTGTATCTCATCACACTTAAAACAACAATTTTTTCTAGTAGCAATTATAGACAATAACAGAATTTATCAGAAATAGAATTAGTAAAATTGTTAAATAACTTATTAGAATCCACAGAATTGTACAATCCTACTGTATTTTCATTAATGATTAATTCTAATTTTTACCATACAGTGATTGTTAGGAAACAAATGCTTGGAGGTGAAGGAAGTTTGAAAGAACAGCATGAAATATGAGAAGATTGAATTTTAAAACCTTGGGTTCTGATCTATGTATTGATTTCAAAATAGGGTGGTTGAAATTTCAGCATATGAATTAATTTAATCAACGGCCATTATTTGTACTGCTTAGCATACTTCTTGACTATTTGAAGAGCAATCCTGAATTGCCTGCACAGTGTCACAATATTGTATCTTTTTAAAAGGTCATGCAATCTCTCAACATTCTTATCATCAATAGCTCTTCTATGTTCAAAGAACAACGGCACTGGTGTGACCAAAGTTATCTAATTCAACTAATTTCTCCATAACTAGTAAAACTTAAGCACATTTATCCGCCATGCCAACCAACCAACCAGTTTAGATTACCGAGGCAGGTGAGATGCTTGACTTACTGAATCAATATTTTATTTATTGTTTATTTGATTTGTATGGCTGCTCATCTCAGTGTCTCTGCATGGCTCACAAGATGCAAGGAATTTCTTTTCTCTCTTGTAATGGAAGTAGAGATTCTGTACAACTGAATTTCATTTCAAACAGTATTTGTGTAATGGATTGGAATCTGACACATTCTGGTTTTTCCAGCTGAAGGACAAAGAATAGTGATTTAGGTAATGAACATATTACTCTAACTTCTGAGCTTTGGCCAAGTCATCTTACTTTCAAGACCTCCAGGCTATCAATAACCTGACTTTTGGATAGAAGCTAACTGCAGTAACAAGAAAGCAATGACAGAGACAGTTCTACTAGCATCTGTAGCCTGATGTAGCTGCTGAACTCATTCATGGATCAATACTCAGTAAGGTGGCATCAGCTCCCCAGGAGCTATCATGTTCCATGACATAATAACCAAGAAATATTTTAATTCTCTCCCTCTCAGGCAAAGAGATGCTTTGTTGTAAATTAAGATCCAAAATTATTTAGATCATTTAAATTGCCTGGCAATTCCCCCACGCCATTATTGGCTGAAAAAGAAGTTGAAAGAAGTATTTTACAATGTAAGGGAGGGCTTGATCTGGGTACCATAAATATTATGGCAATGCAGAGACATAGATATGATACTGACCCTGACCAAAAAATCAAAAGTTCAGCTCTAAGTACTCACAAGTTATCTACCAGGATCTTAGCTGAGGCACGCAGGAAGTGGAAACATCTGCTTTTCCTCCCTGTGGAGCAAATGCTTATGAATATCATGTTCAAATAAAATAAAATAAATCCCAAGCATAATCATAGCATGATTTTTTTTACTGTCTTATTGACTGGATGAAGTAAGTGGTATGTCTCAGTCAACTGAACCCAGCTGGGTACATGTTTTTCACCATCCACAAATGCAGAAGAGAGCTTCATTAGGACAGCTGAAAAGTCCATTTGTTACCTAGCAGAAATACAGAAGGTCAGGGAGTGTGAGCTAAAACTTTAAATGTACTTGTGAATCAGCTGCTCTAATCTGGGTTTCAAGGAGAAAGCATATGAATATGTACACGGAAGGGGAAAGGAATTTGGTAGGAGAGTTTGGTAATAGAGTTTAAGTGTGAGTCCCCTAATTTTCTCCCAAAGTCAAGAGTTTTTACTTAGCTAGAGACATGAATGGACAGGAGGCTGCAATTATAACCTGCAGTTCTTATGGTGTGTTTATCTTCCTGCCTGAGAACAACCCTTTATGCTTCATTCTATTTTCATACAAATTGAGACTATCATCATAGAGTGTCCTTTGGGGAAGATGCAAAATCTCTGGTAGTTATTTCCTAAATATCACCCCATATTGACCTGCCTACATTCACTACTGATTTATTCCCCTCCCCATTCATTTCTGAGGTTTTAATGTTGATAATGCTTTAATGTTCTTTAATGCTTTTATTGGTCTCAGTCCAATGTTTAGGAGCACTTCTATCTTCTCACACTTTAAGCTAAGCAATGATGTCTTATAATTTACAGTCATGTAAAGCTTTCTGGAATAACAAAAAAAATAGGGATCATTGCCTTCTCCCCTACCCCCATGTTGAGGGGTGTGTTAAAGAAAGCTGTAGTGCTTGAGATGATCAGAGGATTTGATGCTTTTCATTCAAAGCATCAGCAAAGGCTATCAAAGCAAAGGCTATCAGTCTGAACTGCAGAAATCAGAAGGGCCACTAGATGGCAGCAAAGAGAAAGACAAAACTTGAGGCATGCAGTTTTTGCTGCCATCTAGTGGTCATGTTATTATTTCCAGCTCAGAATTTGTAGCTGTAATTCGTGTTTAATTAAATATAGGATAACCTCAGTAATTTAGGCATTAGTGCTTGGGGCTCCTTCTGCTTTTCAATTTATTGTGCCATGAAATTTAACAATGGAGAGAGAAAAATTGTTATTCTGTATGCTGCAATGAGAAGGGGGATGTCAAAAAATAATTTTGTTTGGGGCGAGTAAGAATCTTAAATATGTTTGGCCCTGTTTGCTATGATAAAATCTATGAGGATCTTGGCGTAGCTTTATCAATCCTTTTTATTACTCCTTGCTTAGGGAACCCTCTTTCTCCATTGTTGTTGTTTTTCTTTCCTGGCAGCCTAAATAATTCTTACTTTCCTAAGCTTTTCCTCTGTTGTTGCTGACTCTTCGTTTTAAAAGTTTTTTTTGCTGATGATTATATTTTTAATTTGCTGCCTAGCAGTTTAAACATTTTATTGTTTTAATAGAGTGCTCTACTAAAGAGTCACTATTTCTATGTCACTTGGCGTACTTATGAGGATGTTGTTCAAATATTATTAATTAATAAAAATAAAAAACACTAAACAGAAATCCTTCACAATCGTAAGCCAATCCAATACACCAGTACAGGTGGGGAAGATGCAACATCTTTAGACACAATAAAGATCAGAATATTTGTAATCTGAGTTTTATCTCCTGGTTTTCTAAAGGAAACTCACAATTCTTTATATCCAATACTTTGTTGAGATCCATTGAACTAAAACTAATGCAATGTGGTTGTCTGAAGGATGGCTGACTCTTTTATACAAGCCTCTTCTTTGTCACATGAAAGAGATCCTTCACCCGCTTGACCCTGTGTATATCAAAACAGGACAATCTTTCTGTGTCCCCATTCACTCTAGCAAATATTTCTTCAGATGTGTTTTAAAAAAATGATCCAGACTTGAAAACGATCTTGTCAAAACTCACAAATGGAGAAACCACATGCTGTATCTCTACCTCATTTGAATAATAACATGGCCATTCCCATCACTTGTTTTATTTTAAAATACTTTCCTGATGAAAATGCACTTATGAACAAATCAGATGAAATTGAAATAATTAGAGCTGCAAGTCCACCCTAACCTCCCGTCCTACCATTTTTTGCCTTCCAGCTTTGTTATGACCACAAAGGAAAAGCACACACTCTGCTAGAGAGAGGTTGGGCTCCAGCAGGAATCCAAAAAAACTCGGAAGATTAAAGCTCTGGTCCCGGTGACCAACCCAGATTGGATCCTACAACATTATCCTAGGTCCTAGGACATGTATATTTGCCTTCATTTGACAAAGGAGGAGATTGATCTCAATAGCATCAAGATAGGCAATAGTAACCATTCATCCTGGACATCATTCACAATACCTTAAGCATTCCTCTGAATCATTACAGGCAACATTTTCAATTGCAAATTTGGAGCCACTAATTTCTCTGATTTAGCAAACCCACAATATGCTAATCTGAGAGCAAGCACCAGCAATGAGGAGCTACCAAGGATGGTAGGAAAGAAGATTTGAAGCAAATGCCATCACTTGAGGTGTCCTTCAATCGAGTTTAATATCCTAGGTCAAAAATGTATGGCAATGTTTTGGATCTATATAGCAAACTCTTAATAGGACAGGATTTCAATATACATTGATATATGCTCTTATTTTTACCCCTAGAGGTCTCCCATTTGCCTGAGGTATAATTCTGTATCAGTAGTTGTGGAGAAATTATTTACCTTTTTATACAAGTGCTCTGTTTAGGTGGCTTAGTCATCCATCGCAAAGAACTGAGAGTTCTGATGTGGTGTTTTGTTATTATTAAAATTTGTTCAGAAAGGTTGTTTCTGAAGCAGTCAGAAAACTCTATTATTGCTGTTTTGTTTTGTTTTGTTTTGTTTTTCCTGTTGCTATGAGTAGATATTTTTTAACAAAAATATTAGCATCAAGGAAGAAATGCTAATTTGACATGGCAGTGGGATAATATTATTTTAAATACCTTTCTAGGAGTATAAATAAAATGTTTATATTTGCTTTGAAGAACAGTTCTCATTTCATTTATTATCAAATCTTGGTGGTTTTCCTACCATGTGTTTATGGAACACTTTTCTCTATAGTAAAAGTTATTTTAAGGTGTGTAGATTATGAAATGTATAGAAAGCGTGTAAATCAAAGCATCAGAAATAGCTAAAGCACTGTGTATTGCAGTAGTAAAACATTTCATTACCTCTAATAGGATTTTTATAGTACTGATATACTTATATCAACCTTCACCAACCGAATAAACCTTCATCAAATAAATTATTTTATTTATTCAAACCTGCTGAATGTCCCATTCATGTAATTTTAGCCATGCTGGTTGTAACTTTTGAGATTTGCACTAACCTCACTGATGATGTTATCTAGTTAGTTCATGAAATGTCTGCAAGCAAACAACCAAGTTCAAAAGCACCAAGAATGTTTGCAATATCTGAAATGTATCAAGTTGAGGAAGGCTTTTTATGCTATAGATGTTTACAAGCTACTCCTCATTTTTAATTTTATATAAAAGTATGGCTTCCATTTTGATCCATTTGTTGAAATCACAGTTTCCTTCATAAATATTTTTTCCTCTGTGATTTTTTTGACTAAAGAAATAAAGAAAGCTATTACCATTGCGGATATCAAAGCTTCTCTGTACAACTGTAGACTTATTTAAGCATTTAATGATATAACAAAGGGCAAAAACAATGTAGGGACTCACACACCAGCCTTGTTGAGATTATCCTGGTTTATCCATTTCTGGCTTTTGTGAACTGAGCCTGAATAAAGATTCTGTGCAGAGTTGAATTTGCTTAGAATTTAGAACTTATTTGGTTGTTGTCCAGTTACATGTAAGGAAAAAACAGAGCGCAGAGCTAGCAGTCATATAGATGTGAGTTTGTCCTTATTCATAATAGGAATAGGAACAGCACTTAGACTTATATACTGCTTCATAGTGCTTTACAACCCTCTCTAAGCGGTTTACAGAGTCAGCGTATTGCCCCCAACAATCTGGGTCATTTTACCAACCTCGGAAGGATGGAAGGCTGAGTCAATCTTGAGCCGGTCAGAATTGAACTGCTGGCAGTCGGCAGAATACTGCATTCTAAGCACTGAGCCACCACGGTTCATTCCCACCACAGCTCATAACATTTTTCTTCTTTGTAGCAGGTTCAGTTTTCATTTTCACTCCATGATTAATTGATGTAAAGGTGATGGTATTCTATGCTTGTAAACATAGAATTCCAAAATAGTTGTGTAGAGTTTGTTTGGCATAAATTATAATACTTTACATAGAAAAATATCCATATAATGGTTTCTATCCTTTATAATACAGGAGGAGAATCTGGACAGACTTGAACACTGGGCACTATCTAACAAAATGAAATTCAATGGTGAAAAAAGTAAGGTTCTACATTTAGGCAAGAAAAACCAAATGTACAGGTATAGTATAGGGGGTACCTTGCTCAATAGTAGTAACTGTGAGAGGGATCTCGGAGTCCTAGTGGACAATCATTTAAATATGAGCCAGCAGTG
>NW_015386321.1:524942-560418 GCF_001527695.2 Protobothrops mucrosquamatus | reverse complement strand
ATAAGGCCACACTTGGAATACTGCATCCAGTTTTGGTCACCACAATGTAAAAAAGATGTTGAGACTCTAGAAAGAGTACAGAGAAGAGCAACAAAGATGATTAGGGGACTGGAGGCTAAAACATATAAGGAACGGTTGCTGGAATTGAGTATGTCTAGTTTAACAAAGAGAAGGACGAGGGGGGTCATGATAGCAGTGTTCCAATATCTCAGGGGCTGCCACAAAGAAGAGGGAGTCAAGCTATTTTCCAAAGTGCCTAAAGGCAGGACAAGGAGCAACGGGTGGAAGCTAACCAAAGAGAGAAGCAACCTAGAACTAAGGAGAAACTTCCTGACAGTTAGAACAATTAACCAGTGGAACAACCTGCCTCCAGAAGCGATGAATGCACCAACACTGGAAGTTTTTAAGAAGAAACTGGACAGCCATTTGTCCAAAATGGTATAGGGTTTCCTGCCTTAGCAGGGGGTTGGACTAGCTGACCTCCAAGGTCCCTTCCAACTTTATCATTATTATTATTATTATTATTATTATTATTATTATTATTATTATTATTATTATTATTATTATTATTATTATTAATTGTGAGAAGTAAATGTGCTTGGTCTCTTAGAAATTGTAGCCAAGGAATATTCAGAGAATTAAGGCCAAGTCTTTTCTCATCAATCTTGGATGTTTGTACACTTCCAAAATGGTGGACAACTCTACAAATGTATTGGATAAATGTAGTCCTAGTGACTAAGGTATATCACTTATTTAAACAATGATTGTCGAAGAAGTGCTATATCCTCATACAGTTATTTTTCTTCACATTTTCACTTTGCTTTTAATATGGTTCCAATAATAAACATTCTTTACACATTTTCAGGAAGACATAAAGCAATTTTTCAAACTGCTTTAGATTCAGCAATCTGATAACTTTTCTTAACACTCCTTGAGGTCATTCTCTGGACTAAGTTTCAGTAAGGTCATGGAGCAAACTACTCACTTGGTACAAAACTAGCACATGACACTCAGATGTTTAAAATTCCAAGCAAATCTTGTTCTTCAGGTATAAATATAAAGGTAATAGTACTTCCCTTGACATGTAATGGTAGCTTCTTTCTAAGCCGAATGGCTTACACCATCAGCAAACTAAAAGATTAGATAAGACCAGTTTTTGCGTTATTCAGAAACTACAAGTCAAAGGAATTTTTGTTATATTATTTTGTTGATTTCAAAAACATAATTTGCTTACTGAAGGATCTTACAGAGTTTTTCTCGAATGAATGTCTGCTTGGCTCCAACTAACATCTGGAAATTTCCCAAGACTCAAGTTAAAATCATGCTTAAGAACAGGGAATATGTGGGAAACTGCCTCTCTAAAGATATAAAATAAAATCTTTATTATGACCAGAGACCAGCATAAGGAGGGTGGGGTAGAGTCAATTAAAAAGTACATCAGAATCTTTTTAAAAATGAAAAGCTAGAAGATGCTAAAACAGAAAAGTCTATAAGGACCTAAAAGAAGGGGTAGGGTTAGGAGATGTGTATAGGGGAATATAAAAGTTTCGTACCAAATTACATCTAATATGATGAACCAGGTGCCACCTAGTATAGTTGGTGGCACAGGCCATCCTCTGACAAATTTTAAGCACTACTGTGCAGAACCTAGCAACACTATGTTGTGGCAGGGTTAGTATCTGGAAGTAGCATGAAGGTTTAAAATTGCTTTGTGCTCCCTGGGTATTTATGAAAAAATGGTGGATGTTGAATGTACTACAAATGTCTCTGTAGTACAGACACTAGAGAAGCACATGTTGTGTTCTTTTTGTGCCTCCAAAGTCATAAAGCACTGTCTTTCTGTGTTAGTCTTCCTGGGGTGGGAAGGGCATAACATCACACAAGAGTGAAGGCTCTATGATGTTTAGGGATTCAAGTTTAGTTAGGCAACCCAAGAAAATTGTTGGATTGGATTCACTGCCAAGGAAGTTTGGAGTTCTGGCTAGATCCAGTTGGTGATCTGTGACTGCTGTATGCTGTTGAATGAATGCTTTGGCCTAACCAAATCCCAGGTTGAGCAGACAATCTGGAGAGAAGCCCAAGTGTATGAGTTTAGTTGCCACTGCTAGTTGTAGACTGAAAATCATCACTCAATTTCTAAAATACAGAAATCAAATTTTCTTTTGAATTAATCCATTTTTACTTCCCCCCCTCTTTTATCCATTAAAAATTACAGTCTTGGAGGGGCTCTGAGGATGACTCCTAAAGATTCCATAGGCTCCAGCCAAAGGGTGGCTCTAAGTTATGCTCCCCTATTTAACATGCTTGTGAAGAATTACAATACATGTCAGAATCTCCAACTGGTATGTACTATTATACCTGTAGAAAAGTACTGGAATTTCCTTCCATTCTGATTTTAGTCTATAAACTTAATTTACACTGACACCTTACAATATTTCCTCCTTTTAAAAATAAGAATGTTACAATCAAATTATCAAAATATGGATGCAGATGTGTTATCAATATGCTTTCACACATGCCACTCCATTGCATTGCATTGCATATAGGCATTTCCATAATCACCCAATCATGTTATGTTATATGGCACTGCTTTAACTCTCTCACAATAAGCTGACAATTTGGTGAAATTTCAAGTTTACAATTTCTGCCCTGCTAAGTGTTGTTCTCAGAAGTGTTTATTTCACATTGAGTGATTAACGTATGTTTAGATAATGGCAAGGAAACATTTTTGGAAGCCATAAATAACTGTCCCCCTTAAAGCAGCTACGAACTAAAAGGCATGTGCCTGTTGATTTAATCTTGAGTGGTAGCCAGTATCTGCTGTGTGTCAGACCAATTATAAACTATTATCAGAATGCTATCACCTTGAACAACTAACAATATGTGGGAAATAGCCCTGAATGTCTCCTTTAGAAATGTATCAAAGAGGAATCTAGGCTTTTAATAGTTAATTAAGTTTAGTTTTAGTGTCAGAGTGCGCACAGTCCTATCGCGTGCGACAACCCAGGAGCAGACACAGCAAAAAGTGGTTTGTAACAAATGGTGGTTTGTCTACAATATCTACAATGCTATACAAGTATCACTAGGAACAATATATATACACCTGCTATGAGCAGAATCCAACAAACAGCAGGAAAGGAAAAAGAGAAGAAGATACACTAGCAGAGCCTGCCCTTTTTTACACAGGCTCTTAAAGAGACAACAGCCAAAGACCCTGCTGATTCATTCCCATCATTGCATCAGCTGGTCAGCTCTTAAATCATCACCTTGACATTGAGCTTTAATTTGTGCTTTATTAGTTTTTAATTCTTTATTTAGAATATCAACTTTACTTAGCTCACTGAGTCCTCAGATAGAGCAGAAAAATAGGTTGTCAATAACAACAAGACTAATAATGCCCAACTTGTTGTTTAATTTCACAAATGTAAAACAAAATACTTTATTAAAAGGAAGTTAAAAGCAAATGTCTGAGGATTAAAATATATTCAGGATATCTGAATATTTTAAGTCTGTGTAACAGAATATATAAAATGCATTTTAAAATTCCAAAGAGAATTGCATATACGCAACTCACAACAGGATGGTCACTTAATCTAGTCCACTATGTTTCTCATTCATAGATTAGATCAGAACTTGCTAAATAATCAACATTTATATAAAAGCTAATTAAAAGCAAGAATTAGTACCAAAAGTTGAGCTCAGTCTAAATAAGACTTTATCTTACCAAACGATAATAACTTTGATACTCAGGACTTAGCTTAAACTCTCTGTTGGACACCACCACCTAAAGAAATGCCAAAAGGTGAAAGAATGATTTTCTCAAAGAGGGAAGGAATGGTTGAACTCAGCAGTATTATCTCTTTTCTCCTCCCCTATGAGAAATGCATATCCTGAGTGTGCATCAGTACACTGCCCATATTTCACAGTTGGTGGGATGTGAGCAAAAGCATGTTGGCTTGCAAATAGTAATTAGAGATCTTGACCTGCATACAATAGCTTGAGCAAGTTTAGAGTAAAACAGACATATTTTGATTGTGTGTGTGTGGCATATATTGGCCAAAATGTGCCCAATTGAAGAATAACAGAATTGGAAGTGACCTTGGAGGTCTTCTACTCCAGCCCTCTGCTCAAGCGGGAAGCCCTATACCATTTCAGACAAATGGTTGTGCAATCTCTCCTTAAAAATCTCCAATGTTGGCACACCCATGATGTTCTGCCTTCAGGTGCTTTGGGGAATAGGTTGACCCCCTCTTCTTTTTGGCAGCCTCCTAGATATTGGAACAGTGCTATCTTGTCACACCTAGTCCTTCTTTTCATTAAACTAGACATACCCAATTCCTGCAACCATTCTTCAAATCTTTAGCCTTCAGTCCCCTGATCATCTTTGTGCTCTTCTCTGCACTCTTTCTAGAGTCTCAACAGCTTTTTTATATCATGGCGGCCCAAACTGGATGCAATATTCCAAGTATGGTCTTACCAAGGCATTATAAATTGATGTTAACACTTCCCATGATCTTGATTTTATCCCTTTTTATAATTCTATCCCTCTGCTGGCTTTTTGGGCAGCAGCAGCACACTGCTGGCTCATATTTAAGTAATTGTCCACTAGGACTCCAAGATCCCTATCACAGTTACTACTGTTGAGCCAGTAATAATTACATTTATTCTTTCATAATTTACTTCCTAAGTACAGTAAGGTGTAAATACCAGCCTTATTCATACCCAGGCCTCATTTCCTAATTACAGTAAGAGGAAATGAGGCCTGGATATGAATAAGGCTGGTAATCTAGTCTACCCTTTATCTTCATTCCAAAATATTAAATATGGGATTAACAAAAGTCATTTTGGGAGGTTGAGATCAGTATAAATGGCCCATCAGATGAGGACCATGGAAGAGTAATAATTGTGCCTTGAAATGTAAGAGGAGTAAATGAATACAAATTAGCAAACCAAGAGAAACAGCAACAAATAAATGTGAGCTTATGAAACTAGAAGAAATGGAGAAGGAGTTTTGGGGAGGAGGTAATGACAAGTATTAATCTTGGGTGGAAATGACATGGGGAAAAAAATAAAAGCTACAAGCAGAGTAATTGCAGGAAAAGAAAACCCAAGCCCTAAACAAAAACACATTAGAAAATAGATGTGTATCACAACAGAACAAATGAAAAGTAGACATAAGGAATGAAGCTGTTGAAGCTATTTGGAATTAGATTGAAATAAGAACATACCACAGAAGTGTTTGACATTTATGGAGTACCTGTGCAACTTGTTTGATATGTGCATCAGACTGGAATGTTATTGTTATTATTGTTCTCTTAAAATAGACTTGTAGCCCATCCAGGTCCATTTTCTATGCTAAGTCATTCAGACTAAGTCCTGGAAGATGTAGATTGTAGATGTGAAGGCTGGGCCATGGAAGGGCTTCAGGAAGAAAAACATCCTGGTGAAGTGGCCTCATCACTTGCCTCAAGCCAAAAGGGTGTCCATTTATTTTGCTGAGCAGTGCTGCTTCTCTTGTGCTGCTGGTGAACACTGATTCTGAAAATAAAGCCCTGGGTTGTCCAGACAAGTGCAGTTGGAAAAAAAAGGCTTGTCTAGGGACATCTCCAAGAAGAGTTCTAAAAGAGGGGAAGGCGTGTGAATGGATGGGCCAGCATGATCTGTTAGGGAAGGAAGGAAGGAAGGAAGGAAGGAAGGAAGGAAGGAAGGAAGGAAGGAAGGAAGGAAGGAAGGAAGGAAGGAAGGAAGGAAGGAAGGAAGGAAGGAAGGATTCCATCAGGCAAAGAGACAAGAAAGGGAAAGCAAAGACTGGAGGAGGAGGAGGAGGAAGAGGAGGAGGAGGAGGAGGAAAAAATATGGACAACTCTTAGTGGCAATGGTTTCCTACATAACATCAGTCTAGGTATGACTCTGATACTACTTATCAACCCAGGAATAAATCAAAGGAAGTGGTTAGTATGTGAATTGGGTCAGTGTAAACTACAGTAGTTCTAGCTGAATGTCCTTTTCTTTATGTTGTGCCTTCTCTCTTTGGCTTACTATTTCTCAGTCCTAAGGAAAGCCATGTTAGCCTGTGTAACCAAGGCTCAGAGTGTGGCAGCACCACTTCTGCCCTCCAATAAGCATATGCCTTTTAACATTTGTCAATCAGAAGACATGCTACCAGAATCTTTCTGATTATCTGATTTGTGTAATGTTGCTTGTCCTGCAAGGAAACAGCACAATACTTACATATGAGGAGTGCCCATATAAAGTGATTTCAAATTTCACCAGAACAATCACTTCTCAGTCTCAGAAGAAGCATCAATATATCCTGTTTTTTGTATTTATCTGAAGTATTTATGTCAATAACGATGTTGCTGCCTACAGAGCATCTGTGAATTCAAATGCCAAAATTGTCATATATCCATAATTTAAACCATGCTAAATGTGTAGGTTATAGACTCATCTGTTGCTAAGGCTCATCTGTAAAGGACATCCTTTTCTAACTAGGCTCTGTAGGAGTGCAGAAATGGCTCAAATGAATATATAATGAATATATAAAATTGTTTCCCTTCTATGATAAACTTAGAAAATTCAAAAGGATTTTTAAAAATTGCAGGATGCTTCACAGATTTGCTGTGGGCTGTCTGTTGCTGTTGTCATTTTTAATGAGTTGTATCTTTGGCAGCCTTTATTGTGGCATGGGATAGTATTACTTGGGGAGATAGAAATCAAAAAAGTGCCAACTCTACCAGCTTTTTCATAGAGATTCAGTTTGCTCCAAATTTTCAAAAAACAACAGACTTGGCAACAAACAATATTAGCACAAGATTGAATTTTCAGGGAAATAATGCCAACAGAGTTCAGGTCCATCCAAAGAAGCAGGCATTAAGCCCTGGATGACCCTTTACAGTTTGTGTAATTGATTTTTGGCAGAGTAAGAAGGGAATTTACCATCTAGATTCCTTCTTCCTGAGCTACTGTCTTCTTCACAGCTTCTAGCCCAGGGAAGCCAACACACTATGAAAAATAAATGGGAACTGGGGGACTATTTACAGTACTGGATTCAACATGGAGCTAGAAAGTCACGTTCTTTTGATCATGGTTCCCAGTCCTAGGCAACTTCCTCCTGCAGTAGCTTTTCTCAACTGAATGCCCTCCAGATATGCTATTATAGTTTCCCACACACACACACAACTTCCCAGCTAGCACAGTTTTCTGCGCTAATGCTACTATTTCTAATCAGCTTTGGGCACAACATCTTGGCAATGGGAACACATAAGCAGAAACACAAGGGTTTCTGTCCTTGCTAGACTCTGCTGAATATAACATCTGGTTAAAATGTCTCCCATCATTCCTGGACCCTGCAGCATGAAGTATATGCTGAGCAAGGAAAACTGGCTGTCAAAAGCAAATAGTTGAGCTACTTTATAGGTTAAATTGCTAATTCAACTTCCATTAGCAGAGCATTTCAAAATAAGATTGCTGCCATATATATATATACATATGCATATACATATACATATACATATACATATACATATACATATACATATACATATACATATACATATACATATGCATACACACACACACACGTGTGTGTGTGTGTGTGTGTGTGTGTGTGTGTGTGTGTGTGTAGGTCTTTGGTTATTCGGGTTTTCTCCCGTGTATAGTGGCTGATAGGCAGACACAGCTCCTACATTATTAAAAATGTAAATAGTATTCCTGCCCTACAATGTTGCCCAGGGGTGAGGTCAATTCTTTGTATCATGTTCCAAGCTTTATAAATGCTTTTTACATCTCTACCATCTGTGAATCATAATCTCCCATCTCCAACAAGAAGCATTTAATAGCAAGCCCCATATTTCTAGGAGCAACTTCAGCATAATATGAATAACCTTCTTCTTTCCAACAGTGCAGATTGTTATGACTGCTGTGAAATAAAATTGCTTGGTCTGTGCTAAACATTGATAATATGTAGGCTTGCTTTCTTGCTTTTGTTATCTAAGACTTTTGAAAATAAATTTTTCACAACAGTTTTATGATAGCCCAGAATGGTCCAAAATTAGTGTTTTAAATTGTATTTTGGAGTCATTTCTGATATTACACATCACTGGCAAAGAGAAAGAAAAAAATCAATGCAGCTGTTTATGCATAACCGAAAGTGTTTCATGACTTCCTCAATAATGCAAATTTAACACTAACCTGTTAAAGGGCTTTATCTAATTAGTTCAGGGGAAAAAGACTTCCTGTTTGCATGGCTACTTTTGCAATGCAGCTTTTGAACAAAAATTAAATGAATAATTAAAAAGCCAAGCATGATTACAATTAACTTAACTTGTCTGAAATGCTGGCAAGTTTTCAGCCTAGAGGTTTGTTCACTCTGGGCCATGCAAAATAACAATACAGATTATTAACATTTTTTCTACTTTGTTTTTTTTTCTATTAATATTTAAAACACTTTGAATAAAAATCATCTTCATATCTTCATGTTTACTGCAGAAAATTTACAAAAGACCTCCTAATTCAGGTCTGCTATGTCTGTATTAGAACTTTTGAGTTTGGATATAATCCTGCATGTGAAATTTTTCAGCTAATTATCCTTTGATTTAGCCTCCCTCCTGTTTTTTTTTTGTTGTTGTTTGCTTGTTTTGTTAGTCCTAACTTTTTCTCTAATTGCACTGTCTCCTATTTATCTTTGACTTCTCCAGAAAGGCAAAACACAAATAAAATATTTCACCAGTGGCTCAGCAGACAAACCTTTTCTCAATACTCATCACCTAAGTTCACTCTTTCATGAAACAGCCTTGTGATGTACAAAAATGTTTGGATGTGTGTGAGAGTGCTGATATTCCCATTTTACAGTTTGGAAACTAAAGTTAGTAAGAGAAAGACTTAACTCCAGTCACATCACTAGATGCAAGGCTGCAGTTTCCATTTTTCTAGTCTAATAATAAATGTAATTTCTTGTTCCAATCTTTTCATTATATTTGAGACTGTATGGAAAAAGGCAGGTATCCAGTTCCCTCAAAATGTTTTGGATAAGTTCCACAATCCATTTCCATTAGAAATATTTCCTAGAAATGATAATGGGATTCCAAACGATTTAGAGAGCATTGGGTTATCCATTCTTGCTTAAAGATCAAGTCTTAAGGTACAGATTACGATGTGCTGGGAAGTGCGGTAGAAACAATTGTATATAGAGGTGCTGGTCTCATATCTCATCCTATGATATATTTTGTCATGAGCTTGATATAATTGTTGCCAGCATAGCTGGGGCTAGTAGAAAAAACTCCAGGCCAGAGGACAGCTGTAATTGATTTTACTGTGAAAACACAGGTTGACCTCAGACAACAAACCTCTGCAATTTCTAAAGAATTCCATTTAGGTGGGAGATTATTCTCTGCTTGAGTCCATCAAAATCTGAAAAAGAAGAAGTGAAGGTGAAGGTTTTTCTATCACTGATCTGCTTTTCTAAAAAAAAAAAAATCCTCTATCCCTATCCCTAACCCCAGAAGCAATGGTGAAATCTCTTGGAAATTCATTCAGAAAATAGAGAAAAATCAAAGCCTATTGGGGAATCTCTGAACAGAGTCAGATGGCTTCATAGAATGTAGTGAGGAAAAATTAACAGAATTACAAAGTTGGAAGGGACCTTGGAGGGACCTTGCTATACCATGGGTGTCAAACTCGATCGCATCATGTGATGTATTGTGACATATCGTACTTTTTTGCCTTTGCGGAGGCAGGGAGGGCGTGGCCTGCACATGACTCATCCGGCCCATGGGCTGTCAGTTTGACACCCCTGCTCTATACCATTTCAGACAAGGGTTTGCCAATTTCTTCTTAAAAACCTCCAGTGATGGAGCACCCACAACTGCTGAAGGCAAGCCATTCCACTGATTAATTGTCTGTCAGGAAATTTCTCCTTATTTCTAGGTTGGATCACTTCTTGATTAGTTTCCAATCATTGCTTCTTGTTCTACCTTCAGGTGCTTTGGAGAATAGGTTGACCCCCCCCCTCTTCTTTGTGACAGCCCCTTAGATACTGAAAGATTGCTATCCTGTCACCCCTAGTTCGTCTTCCTCTCACAGTTCTCAGCCATTTCAAACCAACTCTTAGGCAAGCTGGCTGAGTCATTCAGTAGCAAGTATGTCAATATAGTGAGTGAATGAGTGAGTGAATGATGGATGCCACCCAAGGAAATCCTAACTCAAGAGTCCACTATACTACAAAATGTATTTGGGGCAGTCATTCTATCTTATTGGGTGATTGCTGTAGAGGTAAACTTAGGGGAGGAGCTCCAGGTAGACCATTTAAACCCTTGAGAAATGGCAAAATCTAAACAAACTAGGTAAAAAAGCAAATATGCAAATGAATCATCTCACAATATGGAGGAGAATATTTTATTGGACATAATGGAGATAATGGAATATCTCTATGTTTCCCTCTCTTATTTATTCTTCAGATTAAATGTCTATCTAAATCCTACAGTCCAGAATCAAAGCCTACATTTATTGGTAAGACAGAATAGTTAGATTGTGCGAAAGGTGGTCTGTGTATAACGTCTGGACAGAAAGGTGAATATCAATCAAATAAGTAAACAGTAAATAAAGATAAAGGGGAATATTTGTAGCTCAGGGTTGAAATGAGGGGTCCTTGTTGCTCTATGAGCTCAGTTGTTTTCTTGAAAACATTTCATTACCCAAGGTAGCATCATCAGTGCCCTTGCCACCAGCTTGAGTAATGAAATGTCTGCAAAAAAAACCAACCAAGCCCAGAGAGCACTAAGGACCACACACTAAATAAAGACTTAACATAAAATATGTTTGAAGATGGAAAGACTCTTCAGGAATTGATCATACCCCTACTATCTTCTGTCATCAGCTTTTCATGATCCAAGATTGGGCATGGAGTGGGTGAAATGCAGCAAAAAAAAAAGTCTATTTACTCACATCTTAGGAAAAGATGATTGCAGGATGAACTAGAACAAGAAACTCCTCAAACTTCTCAGGTCACAAACAAGTTTATTGATAACCATGGTAACAAGCAGTATTATCCTCAGTTGATCTGCGTATGTTCGTATGAAATGCACATCAGTGCAGTGGAAAACAATGGGAAGAGCAGGAGAAAAGGCAATGATTAGCAAGTGGCCTAATCTTTGAGTTCTTGATGGATACAGGATAAGCACAATGGTTACACACAAAAGCAATTGCTGATAATAAAAGACTCTTTTTAGTTTAACTTTGCCAATTAACCTTTCAGAGATAATCCCTAGTCACAATTTGAATCCCAAACTAAGGAACTTGTCAACAAATTCTAGCCCACAAATTTCACATTAACCTCTTTTGGGAGGTATTTTGGGTGAAAGGGATACCAATTCTTTTCAAGACAGTCTCAACACGGTCTGAGACTAAGGGGTGTAAAATGTTTTGACCTCAAAAACATTTAAACTCAAAAGGCAGCTTCAAGCACCCTTAGCCTGAAATATAATGTGTGTTTCTAAAGGCCTGAGGTTCTTAAGACATTTCAAGGTTCAAAGGCCCCCATTCTCTGCACAACATTCTCTGTGACTATGCAATTGTTTAGGAAACTGGTTTTCCAGCAGCCTCTGGGCCTGAGCAATTCATGGATCTGCTTCAGTTATGTAATGTTTTAATTTTAAAAAAAATATTCCCCTTGCTCTTACATTTTATTATTGGTTTTTTCTTTCTTTCTGTCCAATTTTTGATGTGTTTTGAAAAGTCTCGATGTTGCCTTGAGTTACTTTGTAATTAAGTAGATTATATAATGGAATAAATACCACTAATAATAATATTCCTACACCAACCCAAATTGTTCATAGTGTATTAGTGTACCATACGCTGAACAACAAATTGGTCAACCCCATTTTAGTTTACTGTGTAGTACATCAGCTTCCTGTTTCTGAAGCTTGATTTTGTCTGTGTGCAGTCACTGCAGCAATATCAACCATATTTACAGTTATTGGAATAAGGACCTGGTTGCAAGACTGTTGGTGTGCAATGATTTTGCCTTTATAATTCACATGTTTTTTTAAAATCAGAATGTGTGTGTGTGTCTGTGTGTGTGTGTCTGTGTTTGTGTCTGTGTGAGTGTGAGTGTGTGGAGGGCAGATGAAACTTTTTGGAAGATGTGCATGCTTTTATTTACCTTTTTACAGTTCACCTTCTCTCTCATAGGTGCTTCTCAAAGCAACTTCTGTTTTGTTCTTTCCTTTCTTTGCAAAACACCAAAGACACACAAACCCAGTACAGGTAGTCCTTGAGTTACAAGCATTAATTTGGTGACTGTTTGAAGTTACAACAACACTGAAAAGAATCATTTACAACCGGTCCTCTCACTTATAATTATAAGAGCATTCCCATGGTCATGTGATCAAATTTTGGATGCTTAGCAACTGGCATGAGCTGTGGTGGCACAGTGGTTAGAATGCAGTATTGCAGGCTAATTCTGCCCACTGCCAGCAGTTCGATCCTCACCGGCTCAAGGTTGACTCAGCCTTCCATCCTTCCGAGGTTGGTAAAATGAGGATCCAGATTGTTGGGGGTAATATGCTGACTCTATAAACTGTTTAGAGAGGGTTCTAAAGCATGGTGAAGTGGTATATAAGTCTAAGTGCTAGTGCTATGTATTTGCAGTAGCACGGTTGCAACAATCCTGGGGCCATTTGTTCCCTATCTGCAACCTTCCCAGTTGTATTCTGACAAGCAGAGTCAGTGAGGGAAGCTGGATTTGTATAATAACTACATTAACACCTGTAGTGATTTACTTAGCAAGCATAGCAAAAAAAGGTTGTAAATTTGGATGTGATTCACTTAACAACTCTCTTGCTTAACAACAGAAATTGTGGTCCCAACTGTGGTCATAAGGCGAGGACTACCTATACTGGAAAACACAGTATTTGTTTATTTATCTGTGACTTTGTAGAGATGGATTTTTGGTATTCCACGTTTGATGCTAGCTCGGGGGAGGGGGGGGATTGGATGACATTCTCTCATCTCAGTCAGCTGAAGGTAAAGAGATTAAATAGCCCTGGTATCTACAGAGCATGCTCAACAATGTCAAAATGGTGGCTGTGAGAATGTGACTGAAGTTCCACCTGTTTTTAAAGTGTGTTGCACAGGCCACACATATGAAAAAAAAAAACCCCAGCAGAGCTTCAGTTGTACTGCCAGAGCCACCCTCCTATTTTGACCATAGTCTGCAGATATCTCTGGAATTATTACTGAGTGGTTCATGATCTTCTCTTATTTTTAGGTCACCAGAAATACAATCGATCGTGGATCAATTTGAAACTGCTTTGCGAGAGATTCGGAGATAGGAACAGTGGCGATGTAGAACTATTTTAAGAAAGAGGGAATTAGGAAGATGATGAATTAATTTCCTGATTCTTTTGACTTTTAAAAAAGAATGGATGTGTACACATTTTGTTTTCTTTTTTTTTCCTGCTAAAAATCAAACAAAAGGTGATTTATCACTTATAGTGAGCTGTTATCTGTCAGGCCCAGCTGTGGTTTCTGAATAAGTAAAGGCAACCTAAAAACAAACAAATAAACCACCCCAGAATTTAGACTAAATAAACACCTTGTGAGATATGCTGTCAGTGTGAAATGTAAAACTGATAGTTCCTATTGTTCATGCGCAGGTACCAGTATCGCTATATACAGACCTGTTTGGGTGAGAAAAAAGCAAAAACAGGAGAAAAAGTGCCAGACCAATATTCAGAAGTGTTCTTTCCAGTACTGAGTAACATCCATTATATTTAAGTATATCATTCTTAAATTTCTATCTCCCTTCCGGGATCATATCTCTTCTACCGGTATGTTAGCTTAGGATAAAAGGTTATTTGAGGATTATCCTATTAAAATTGCATGAAGGAGAGCTGCCTCACCTCTTTCTATTGCCTTCCACTTAAAAAAAAAAGCCACAAGTGACATTCAGATGCAGCCAGTAAACAACAAAATAAAAAAAGTGATTAAGAAAAAAGTGCTATTCGTATCCTGGATGAAATTATAAATTAAAACTATTTTTCTTTTTCTACTGAATAAACATATAGGCTCAATATGTTAGCATACCACTCCTTACCCAGTTTTCAGACAGCCTCCTAGCTAAGCAAATATATTAAAATCATAATTATATAATCAGAAGTCAAATAAAGAATCCACATGACTCTAGTTAAACAGTGTCAAGTATCAAAAGTGTCAAAGAAAGGTTGAGTAGAAATGACTGCAACAACTAGGTGACACTCAGTAATTTTCATAAAATTATGGGTCCAAGTTGAGAATTGTATTTACCCTCAATGTCTTTTGCTTGGTAGGCAGGAGAACAGAATCAGGGCCCTACTACCAAACAATATTTTGCATTGGTCCTTTATATATCTCTCATTTTTTGACTGAATTCAGTCATAGCTATAATTCTTTAATCCGCGTGATCTTATTGTGTAGCATCTTATTATATATGACATCTCATCAGCAAGTTCTTATTATCAACTCATACTGAAATCCCATATTAATTGTCTAGAAGATTAAGCAAAATGCCTATCTGTTTAGGGATGGATTTTTTCCCCATATTTAATCCATCACTGTTACTGAAAGTTCTGCTAGTCTGCATAGTAAGTTAAAATTAAAAATAAAAGATACTGTCTTCCAACTCCAACCTATTTATTCATTTCATGGGACATAAAATCATACATTTCTGTTGACGAGCCTGACCTTATTTCCTCAATCCAAATTATATTCATTCCAAATATACTTAGAAATAACCTCAGGAGAATCCACTGAATTCTAAAATTGCAAACTAATGACCAATTGTATCAGAATAAAGTAATTAAACTGGTATTTAGAGATAAACATTGCTAAACTCTGAGATGATTCTGAAAAAAGTGTCATATCTTTATCTTGAGTGTAAAAAAATGAAGATGCATTCTATTCCCATGTCAGATGATTGTATTTTTAATAGCATTGTTTTTAATAATTGTCTCTTATCTCCTTATCGTTTCATTTAATAGCTTTATGCTGCCCAGAGTCATTTGATGTGAAATGGGTGGTCATTTAGTAAATGCTGAAATTTACTAAATAAATACAACAAACAAATAAATAAATACATTTATTTTTATTTATTTATAAAAAATAAAACAAAAACAAATAAATAAAAACATCCCTTTATTATTATGCAGATACATACATCACTTGGGCTCAGGCGGGCAACCTTATTCAATGCCAGGAGCACACACTGTATTTTGGGAGAGAGTGGTGGCTGTAGAACAATTTCACATATGGGTGAGGCTACATTTTTCTAGGATTTTTCTTGTGGTTTTGGAAAGAGCTTTCTAATGTTTTAGAAACATTGTATAAAGCTTGTTTTGAAATCTATACTATAAATCCTATACAGCAGTGATGGCGAATCTTTTAGAGACCGAGTGCCCAAAAACCGCCCCACCCCTGCTCCGCCCTCCCTGCTCTGCCCCCACCACCACCCCGCTCCATTCCTGCCCTGCCCACATGCAGGGCCACCCATCGCCTCCATGGCCCTCTGCAGCAGATTGCCCAGGTGGTCCTGTAGCACCATGGTGGCCACGCCCTCTGCCCGTGCCCCACAGCATGATTTGCGCGTGATGGGGCATGAGGGTGGAATCTTGTTCCTGCTGCCCAGCTGCCATGTCCTTTGCTGCGCTGCTCTGTGCGGGCCATGCCCAGGGGCGATTCTCCTCTTGGGGGGGCTGCTGGTGAGGAGGTGGTGCGAGGGGAGGCAGGAATGGGGTGATGGTGTGCGTGCCCACAGAGAGGGCTCTGAGTACCGCTTCTGCCATACGTGCCATAGGTTTGCCACTACTGCTATACAGTATGCCTCTCATCGCAAAATGGAAGGAAACCGATAGAGATTTTGTGGAAAGGCTTATAAAGGCTGCAAAAAGAGGCTTTGGAGCCAGAGGTAGCCATTAAGTCCTCGAGCTGTCCACTTCTGTTTTATAATGGGCAGAGTTGAGGAAGGCACAGTTGCCATGGCTCTAAGAAAAGATTACTATCTGTGATAGACAGTGACATCCTTATCAACATGCCATCTGAGGCACCAGAATCATTGATTTGCTGTAGACCAAGGGTCTTCAAACTTGGCCTTTTATGACTTGTGGACTTCAACTCCCAGAATTCCTCAGCCAGGCACATTGGCTGAGGAATTCTGGGAGTTGAAGTTCACAAGTCATAAAAGGGACAAGTTTGAAGACCCCTGCTGTAGAACCACAACGCACCTTAAGCAGAATGGGAAAATTTGCCTGACCAAACTTAAAAGCACTGTTTGGGCCAAATGTTACCTACTCATAACCAATATTATATGTGTGGCTGTGTTTATGTGTAGGTGTGTTTCTGTCTGTGTGTGTGTGTGTGTGTGCGTGTGCATGCACATGCAATAAATATGCAAACCTACACGTATAAACGAACACCATACACAGTTGATGGGGGTGGGGAATGTTTTGCTGCATTACTGCATTACTGGACTGCCAAGGAAAGCAAAGCAAATGTGTAGGTTGTTCTTGGCATTAAGCAACATCTAATATATCATTACAACTCTTTAAAAATATATTGGACAACCATTTGCTGAAGTGGAATAGGGTTTCCTGTTGAGCAGAGGATTGGACTAGAAGACTTCCAAGGTCCCTTCCAACTCTGTTCTTCTATGGGTTTTTTTTTAAAAAAATCAAATTATTGAAACATCTAAGATTTTGCACAACTCCAAATTTACAAAAAATTTATTTATTTATTTATTTATTAAATTTATATACCGCCCTATCTCCCTTGCGGGACTCAGGGCGGTGAACAGGCGATACTAAAAACCATGGTAATAATAATCCACATTAGCAGTGTTATGCCTGGCTTGGACATCATATATTCAATGAAGGCTCAGTTCACTCCAGTGTTTCTATCTCATCTCAAGCCAGGTAGCTCAGCCTAATCAATCACATCCAGTTTCTTTTCATCACTGTGGCAAACAACATGATGAAACTGAACAAAATGGAATTGAATTTCAGCTACTTAGCTGTAGCACAGCTTGAATTGTAATACACCTAGGTTGTTTTTCTTGCCATCTTAAAATAAAAATGGTTCAAGATAAGCCTATCTCTAGCATTCCTACAACTTTCATTTAAATTGAAAATTAAACTAAAACCATGATTGATTTAATCAGTGCTGCGTGCTTTGTGTGCGTGTCAGAGAACAATGTAGACCTTTAATAATGAAAACAATGAAGTGACTTGTGTTAGTGTCTTAAAGGCAGTGGGCCAAGAGCTTTTTCAAGAGCCTGTTAACTTCACCAATCTTTTGTAGAAAGGTGGCTATAAAAACAGAAATGGCAACAAACATGGACAGATCTAGCAACATTTAATCATAGGCGATGCTATTTGGCAGCTATCTCCAACCACACCCAACCAATGCAGGCTGAGTGAGATTCAGTTAACAAGATTTTGCATATGAAATAATTGTGTGACCATTCAGATATGATGGAATTGTGTCACATTTTTCAGTGAAATCTACAAATATGCACACCTCTCTGCATATTTAATTTCTTAAAAAATAAAATGTGACCGATGCCTCATATCATGTTGACCAAAATATTAGGAATTATACTAGCATTTATCTCATTACTACTTCTGTGTCAGAAGTGGCTTATAGATATTTTCTTCTTAATGTGAGCCTAGAGCAAATTAAAGAAACCAAGATATTTTCAGATACTGTTTTAGGCTGATGAAAATTACTTAACCATAATAGGGTGAGGCATTTGGGTACTACCTTTCTTCAGAAAGTTAGGGTTTTAAGAAAATTTAGTCTTACTTAAGATCAATGTAAATCAATGTTCCGTTCTTTTCAAAGGAATTGAATTGTGACTTTTCTGCTTCCAGGCTTACATTCCTTTTTGTCTGTTAACACTGGCATAATGCCACATTGCATAATAAAAGGAAAATGCAAGATTTTTGGTTGTCGATCCTTTTAAGTGAAGAATTAAATCACTCAAAGACATACACCCTGCATTTATCATTTCTAAAAGGCTGTTTCTTCATTGTTTGCCTTGTACTGTTTCGTGGGCTTTTTTAATAAGGACAGATAACTCTGTGGAATACATTCTGAATTCTTGGAATCATATTATTTTGAACTGTAGTTTCAGATTTGTTTATTTGTTCCACAATTCCCCAATCCATAGACTGTACACAGTCTTCAACAAAACAGAAATACCTTGTTGTTGTTAATTGCGAAGTCGTGCCCGACCCATCGCGACCCCATGGACAACGTTCCTCCAGGTCTTCCTGTCCTCTACCATCTTCTGGAGTCCATTTAAGCTCACGCCTACTGCTTCAGTGACTCCATCCAGCCATCTCATTCTCTGTCGTCCCCTTCTTCTATTGCCCTCAATCTTTCCCAGCATTAGGCCCTTCTCCAGTGAGTCCTTCCTTCTCATTAGGTGGCCAAAGTATTTGAGTTTCAACTTCAGGATCTGGCCTTCTAAAGAGCAGTCGGGTTGATCTCTTCTAGGACTGATCGGTTTGAACGCCTTGCAGTCCAAGGGACTCGCAGGAGTCTTCTTCAGCACCATAGTTCAAAGGCCTCAATTCTTTGTCGCTCAGCCTTTCTTATGGTCCATCTTTCACATCCATACATTGCAACTGGGAAAACCATGGCCTTGACTATATGCACTTTTGTTGGCAGGGTGATGTCTCTGCTTTTTAGTATGCTGTCTAGATTTGCCATAGCTTTCCTCCCCAGGGGCAAGCATCTTTTAATTTCTTGGCTGCAGTCCCCATCTGAGGTGATCTTAGAGCCCAGAAAAATAAAATCTGTCACTACCTCCATTTCTTCCCCATCTATTTGCCAGGAATTGAGAAGGCCAGATGCCATGATTTTGGTTTTCTTAATGTTGGGTTTTAAGCCAACTCTTTGCACTCTCCTTCTTCACCTGCATTAAGAGGCTCTTTAGTTGCTCTTCACTTTCTGCCATTAGAGTAGTATCATCTGCATATCTTAGGTTGTTGATATTTCTCCCGGCAATCTTAATTCCAACTTTTGATTCATCTAGCCCTGCCTTTCTCATGATGTGCTCTGCATATAAGTTAAATAGGCAGGGCGACAGTATACAGCCTTGCTGGACTCCTTTCCCAATTTTGAACCAATCAGTGATTCCGTGTCCAGTTCTCACTGTTGCTTCCTGACCCGCATATAGGTTTCTCAAGAGACAAATAAGATGGTCTGGTACTCCCATCTCTTTAAGAACTTGCCACAATTTATTGTGATCCACACAATCAAAGGCTTTATCATAGTCAATGAAGCAGAAGTAGATGTTTTTCTGGAACTCCCTAGCTTTCTCCATGATCCAGCGTATGTTGGCAATTTGATCTCTAGTTCCTCTGCCTCTTCGAAATCCTGCCTGTACTTCTGGTAGTTCTCGATCCACATACTGCTGGAGTCTAGCTTGTAGGATTTCAAGCATAACTTTACTAGCATGTGAAATGAGTGCAATGGTGCGATAGTTTGAACATTCTTTGGCATTGCCTTTCTTTGGAATTGGAATGTAAACTGACCTTTTCCAATCCTGTGGCCACTGTTGAGTTTTCCAAATTTGCTGGCAAATTGAGTGTAGCACTTTTACTGCATCGTCTGCGGAGGTAATCTGCGGCAGAAGACCACCTTCTGCCGCAGATTACCTCCCATCGGCCTGTACGCTCCCACAGGGTGGGTCTCCTCAGGGTGCCGTCAGCCAGACAGTGCCGGCTGGCGACCCCAAGGGGGAGGGCCTTCTCTGTGGGAGCTCCCACCCTCTGGAATGAACTACCCCCAGAGATCAGGGTGATCCCTGATCTCCCTTCCTTCCGCTGCGCCCTTAAGACATGGTTATTCCAGCTTGCAGGACTGGCCTAGGGGAAAATTTTTAATGGGGGTTTTAATGTAATTTTAAACTAAGTAGACCAATCATTAATATTTGTTTTTAATTATGCTTTTAATCTGTAGTTTTTTGGGATTAGCTTTTTATCTGGTTGTTAGCCGCCCTGAGTCCGCAAGGAGAAGGGCGGGATATAAATTAAATTAATAAATAAATAAATAAATAAGATTTTGAATAGCTCAGCTGGAATACTGTCACCTCCACTAGCTTTGTTGTTGCTCAGATTTCCTAAGGCCCATTTCACTTCACATTCTAGGATGTCTGGCTCGAGGTCAGTGACCACCCCATCGTGGTTATCTGGAACGTTAAGCTCGTTCTTGTATAGTTCTTCTGTATAGTTTTGCCACCTCTTCTTAATCTCTTCTGCCTCTGTTAGGTCCCTGCCATTTTGGTCCTTTATCCTGCCCATCTTTGCATGAAACATTCCTTTCATATCTCCAATTTTCTTGAAGAGACCTCTGGTCCTCCCTATTCTGTTGTTTTCTTCTATTTCTTTGCACTATTCATTTAAGAAGGTATTCTTATCTCTTCTAGCTATTCTCTGGAATTCTGCATTCAATTGGGTGTATCTTTCTCTTTCTCCTTTGCCTTTCGTTTTCCTTCTTTCCTCAGCTATTTGCAAAGCTTCCTCAGACAACCATTTTGCTTTCTTGCATTTCTTTTTCTTTGGGATGGTTTTAGTTGCTACCTCTTGTACAATGTTGTGAACCTCCGTCCATAGTTCTTCAGGCACTCTGTCTATCAGATCTAATTCCTTAAATCTATTTGTCATCTCTACTGTATATTCATCAGGAATATGATTTAGTTCATACCTGAGTGGCCTAGTGCTTTTCCCTACTTTCTTCAATTTAAGCCTAAATTTTACAACAAGAAGCTCATGATCTGAGCCACAGTCAGCTCCTGGTCTTGTTTTTACTGACTGTATAGAGCTTCTCCATCTTTGGCTGCAGAGCACATAGTCAATCTGATTTCTGTGTTGACCATCTGGTGATGTCCATGTGTAGAGCTGGGTTGTTGGAAAAGAGTGTTTGTTATGACCATGGTATTCTCTTGACAAAATTCTATCAGCCTGTGCCCTGCTTCATTTTGTACTCCAAGGCCAAACTTGCCTGTTATTCTGGTTATCTTTTGGCTTCCTACTTTAGCATTCCAATCCCCCATGATGATAAGGACATCATTTTTTTGGTGTTAATTCTATAAGGTGCTGTAGGGCTTCATAGAACTGGTCAATTTCATCCTCTTCAACACCAGTGGTTGGGGCATAGATTTGGATTACTGTGATATTGAATGGTTTGCCTTGGATTCGAACTGAGATCATTCTGTCATTTTGGGGATTGTATCCCAGTATTGCTTTTCCTATTCTTTTATTGACTATGAAGGCTACTCCATTTACCTGATGGTCATCTGAGTTAAATTCACCCATTCCTGTCCATTTTAGTTCGCTGATTCCTAAGATGTCAATGTTCAGTCTTGTCATCTCTTGTTTGACTACATCTAGCTTTCCTTGATTCATGGATCTTACATTCCAGGTTCCTATGGAGAAAAGATCTTTACAGCATTGGACTTTCCTTTCACCACCATATATACCACAACTGAGCGTCCTTTTGGCTTTGGCCCAGTCGCTTCATTCTTTCTGGTGCTACTAGTACTAGCCCTCTGCTCTTCCCCAGTAGCATATTGGACACCTTCCGACCTGAGGGGCTCATCTTCCAGCGTCATATCTTTTTGCCTTTTAGTACTGTCCATGGGGTTTCATGGCAAAGATACTGGAGTGGTTTGCCATTTCCTTCTCCAGTGGATCCAGAAATACCTTAAAAACACTTAAAAATTGAGGGGTCCTCGGTTCTGTTTGAGCTTGCTTATTTTCTTGCAGACATTTCATTACCCAAAATAGGTAATATCATCAGTGTTAGTAAGTTGCTCTCAGTTTATATTCCGGTGGCTCGCCCTGTCAATATTGGTGGGGGTGGTCTTAGAGATTCTTTGGTTGGGCTGTTTGCTGTTGGCTTCTTTGGCAGTTTCTTGATTGGGGTATTGTTTACTTGATTGTTGGTCTGATGTTAACCTTGGAGTTAATCTATGCTAATCTGGGTGCTCATTCCTGGTGAAGAGGTGCTTGAGTCTTTTTGTTCCCTTTTGGGCTGGTTGATAGTCCCTTTTGCATAGTCTATAGATGTTAATGTCTATGTGTCTGTTGATGGCTTACCTGTCAGAGTGCCAGGCTTCTACAAATTTGTGGACTTGGCTTGGTCTAGTATGGTCACATTTTCCCAACTGAAACTATGGTTAAATCTGTCTATATATTGTGAAATTAAAGAATTTTCATCGTGTCTTCTGACTGCTAATTGATGCACATTGTATGTTGTAGATGACTCTTGTGTTTTCTTCTGTGGTTATGTGGTCTTTTGGTCTACAACATATTACAACAAAATGGATATCCACACAATTTTATCAAAAAGCCCCTGACCACTCAACCCAATACAGCATAATCAATGCAAACCCTAAAAAGAATTACATTGCCATACATCAAGAATAACTCAAAAACCACCAACAGACTCCTACAACCACATGGAATCAACATAGCATACAAGCCAACTAAAGTCCTTCAAAATATCCTAAGCAGACCAATGACCCAACAACCGCAGAAGAAAAAACAGGAGTCATCTACAACATACAGTGTAAATACTGCAACAATCACTATGTAGGACAAACAGGCAGAAGACTGGCAGAACGCATCCATGAACATCAATTAGCAGTCAGAAGACATGAGTTTTGTTGTGTCCTGAGCCTGCAAAAGCAGGCTCGGGACGTTGCAAGAGTCCCGGGCATTTGCAAAAGCTGCCCGGGACCAGACTGAGTGGTGCCGGCCTTGCGCGCATGCGCAAGGCGGGGAAAGACCGCCTCGTGATTGGTTGAACTTGCCCGGGGATCAGAAGATATAAATAGAGGCCTGCATGCCTCTGCTTGGGTTGTTCGTAGATTGGAAGCAGAGAATAAAGACTTGTTAGAAATGCTTCGTCTCAAGCGCCATTATTCTCCGGACTTAACAAGTTTGATCTGGACTAGAGAAAGAAGGAGAACCCCTGAAAAACAATGCCTCCTGCTCTCAGCCTCCAAAGCCCAAAAGATGGTACTAAAAATTGCTGAGAGATCAAAGAAAACCAAGATGGATAGCGATAGCAATAGCCCTTATGGAACTGATACTGTTCTATAGTGCATTGCAGCATTCTCTGAGCAGATTACAATGTCAGCATATTGCCACCAACAATCTGGGTCTTCATTTTACTGATCTCGGAAGGATGGATCAACCTTGAACCCAGTCAGGATCAAACTCCAGGTTCTGGGCAGAGTTTGCCTACAATATTACATTCTAATCACTGCACCATGAGGCCTCATGGATGCATTATCCCATCCCAGCTCCATCACAGATCATTGACAAGTGTAACCAATACTGTCTCCATATGAACCCTGTCCTAAAACCTAACAGAAATGGGTCTAGATAATCCACATGGAGCCTTATCTCAGAAATCCAGCTACCTCTATTGCACTTCCCACAAAAAGGGAAGGTTGGAGATTGGACAGAAATTGTCCAGGATGATTGTTAGTAAGGTAGTGAAGGTGTAGACTAGATTTACAACCTTAATTGTACCTGCATCACATGCAATAATCTTGTTTATGATAAATTTTGCAAACTTTTGTTCAGTAATCTGCAAATGCAACTTCAGTTTTGCCCAAGAATGTACTACACTATTTGAAGCAAGCTATTTAAACTAGAGAACATTTTGCAAGTAATTTAAAAGATCTCCTTTCTCTGCTTATATAGTACAAGGCTGAGTCCCTCCTCTACAATCATTCATTCTGGTGAAAAATAATTTCTTTTTGAAATTTGTTACAAAAAGAGAATTTCTGTCAAGGAGAAAAGAATTTCAGTTCAGTATACATGAGCGGGGGGGTGTTTCTGCTGTTCTTTAAGATGATGATGATAATATCCATTCAGTTGTGTCCAACTCTTGGTGATTCTATGAGCTAGGTCTCTCCACATCTTCCAATCCTGCACCATGGGGGAGAGAGGAAGGGGAGGGGAGAAGAGGGAGGGAGGGAGGGAGGGAGGGAGAGAGAGAGGGAGGGAGGGAGAGAGAGAGAGAGTATCCTGTCTTGTATAAACATCATAGATCAGTTTGAAGTCTCCTTGGCTTCTCATACTTCTATTCATGAAAAGGTTTCTGAGGCAATTTTTTTCCATTTCCATTTTTTCCATTTTTCAGAATGGGAAGTAGGGGCAGATAGTGGAAGAGTTATATAACAGGAAAAACAGCACCCACATATTTTCAGAATCTCCAGTACTCTACCAGTACCTCCAACAATACATTTAAAGAAGTATGAAAAAGCACTTTGAATAGGTCTCTGGTGATGAAAAAAAATCTTATATGGCAGATTTTTAAAATTAATCTTGGAAATGTATTTGTGTCAATCTTATCTTGCCATTTAGGCAATAAAACCCAAATGCACAGGTATAATATAGGTGGTACTTTGCTCAATAGTAGTAACTGTGAGAGGGATCTTGGAGTCCTAGTGGACAATCACTTAAATATGAACCAGCAGTGTGCTGCAGCTGCCAAAAAAGCCAACACAGTGCTAGGGTGCATTAACAGAGGGATAGAATCAAGATCATGCGAAGTATTAATACCACTTTACAATGCCTTGGTAAGGCCACACTTGGAATACTGCATCCAGTTTTGGTCACCACGATGTAAGAAAGATGTTGAGACTTTAGAAAGAGTACAGAGAAGAGCAACAAATATGATCAGGGGACTGGAGGCTAAAACATATAAGGAACGGTTGCTGGAATTGGGTATGTCTAGTATAATGAAGAGAAGGACTAGGGGTGACATGATAGCAGTGTTCCAATATCTCAGGGCTGCCACAAAGAGGAGTCAAACTATTCTCCAAAGCACCTGAAGGCAGGACAAGAAGCAATGGATGGAAACTAACCAAAGAAAGAAGCAACCTAGAACTAAGGAGAAATTTCCTGACATTAGAACAATTAACCAGTGGAACAACCTACCTCCAGAAGCTGTGAATGCTCCAACACTGGAAGTTTGTAAGAAGAGACTGGACAGCCATTTGTCTGAAATGGTATAGGGTTTCCTGCCTGAGCAGGGGGTTGAACTAGATGACCTCCAAGGTTCCTTCCAATATTATTATTATTGTTATTGTTGTTGTTGTTATTGTCATTGCTGTTATTGTTATTATCTGTCTGTACTTTGACATGTTCTTTATTGGCTTAAAGAGAGGAAAAGAAGAGAAGCTAAATTTGTCATACTTGTCTATTGCATTATACTTTATTTATTTTTCACTGCCCTTCTGGATTTCATACCATATACTGTAACAGGTTCAACCAATTCAGACTGTAAATCTAGCAATATGAGATGTTATATATGAATCCAATAAATAAGCTGTAGCCTTGCTGTCTTCATCTGCCAGCAGAACACATAATATTGCAAATCAAATTTTCATTTCCTTATGTCCTTGAAATCTAATCTGGAAGGTTGAGGATTTCTGAAATTCTTGTGGAGAATTCATGGGACACCTAAATGGAACTGAAGAGGACAAATAAAAACTTCTTTTGGTAAGCAAAAATTAGATTATACTGATATTTGCAGGGAGGGAGGGAGGGAGGGAGGGAGGGAGGAAGGAAGGAAGGAAGGAAGGAAGGAAGGAAGGAAGGAAGGAAGGAAGGGATTACAGCTCAGAATACATCCATACAAGCAACATGAAAATGAATGAAGTTTTCAAATAGTATTATGTGAATTAAAGTAACCCGATTTTAAAATATAATTTATAATTAAGAGGGAAACTATAGCATTTCTCTTGGCAATAATTTTGTTTCCCAAAAGAAAAAGAATGATAGTTTCATTTATTTCACTACCTTGGCTCTGTCAAACACATGCCTAGCCAACATGTTCTCATCTGAAAGATTACTTCATTTTCCTGGGTAATTTACATGCATTGCTATTTTTGGATGACATGTATTTAATCTGTTGAAATAAAAAGTGAATGATCAACTAATTCATCCTGTTGTCACAAAATGTTGCTGCTAAATTCCTTCTTTTTACTTATAGTAGGATTTCTGGAATGTATTAACGGGCTGAATCCAGACTTAATCATGCTTACACTAAATACAGTATACTAGGTGGAGAATTTACTTAGAATGAATGAAAGTTGTTGATTTAATCAATTTTTTTTTCAGTTGTGAGAAGGAGAAAAGCAGCCTTTAGCCAACCGTGGCTGTTCGTTTAAAAAAAAACAATCTCTAAGCAGATTTAAAGCTAGTCAATGTAATTTGCAATTATTGTATTGGCTGGATGTTATTTAAATAACATTTTATTTAAATAAATAAAATAAATAACAATATATATCCTCAGTTCTACATCCTCTGATTTATATATATATAATAAATGACAATATATATCCTCAGTTCTACATTCTCTGATTTATATATATATAATTAAATAACAATATATATCCTCAGTTCTAGAATCCTCTGATCTACTCTAAAGTTAAAGGTTCCTTCAGAGCAGATAAGTAGACATAGTGATTCTATGGAAAGAAGAAAAGAAGATGTATTGCAAGATGGACTTCTATTTATGTGGTAGTGGATTCCATTCCTAACTGTTAGTTGCCACAAGACATTCCCTGTTATTTTAAGATTCTGATAACACAACTGTTATCAGGGGTGTAGACCAGGGGTGTCAAACTGGCAGCCCGCAGGCCGGATGCATCACGCACAGGCCACACCCATCCCAGCTGCGCAAAGGCAAAAAATGTCGCGATAGGTCACGGTACATCATGTGACACGATTGAGTTTGTTCACCCGTGATATAGACCATCCTTCTTTTAATCTGGAAAAGAAGCAGGTGCAAAAAAAATTGTTTTTAAATTAAACAATTCCCAACCACGTACCAGAACTGCAGGTATTACTTCCTTTTATATATTTTCTATGTAAATGTTTCGTTTCTTTTATTGTAGATTTTGTACTTGAGTATAGCTGGAAGAAAACATCATAAAAAAATCAATTCTTCTCAAGGGCAACGTTTAACCTCAGTGGACTGGATTTGGAGTAGGTCTTTGCCCTGCATAGCTCCCATCTCACAACTATCCTTCAAATCTCTGAATCCTGACTCTGCTCCCAAGGCTGGGGCTGTTGAGCTTTATTAGTGGTCTTTTGAGATATTAAGATGTCCCCCACCCCCGGCCACCCTGGTTTTATGTATCTTTTTTATTTTATTTATGTAAGGAAGCTGGTGGATTTATGCTAACTTTTAAATCCTTGTAACAAGAATATGGGGGGGAGAGAGATTTAATTCCATATTAGAATTGTTTTCAACCGGATTATTTTTTGGTATCTTCATAGTTTAATGGATAATACGGATGCTGTTACAGTATCTGATTAGGTTCCAGGAATTTATCTATCACTATAAAAAGAATTTTTTTTTAAATAAATTAGAGGATGTACTTCTTATAAAACATGTATTGCTTTGTCCTTATATATACGTCTCCTAATTTATTGTTTTAAAGGAGAATTTAGGGCAGTAGCTCATACAGGTTTTAGTGATAAAAGATTCTGGATGATATCTTTGGAACCAAATGGCATTTGTAGCCTTTAGAACTGTCTTAACAGCAAATATAATCATTTACAGATTGGTTTTTAATGGGGCTTAAATATTACAAATTAGCAGAAGTATAAAAGGCAGAAGTCAGAAACTTGATATTTTTTCCTTTTTCTTTTTTTTTTTTTTTTTTTTTTTTTTTTTTTTTGCCTTTTTAATTTGTTTAGTATTTCAAATTTACTAAACTTGTTTGGTTGGTTTTATTTTCTTATATTAACATATATGGAAAAACATACCCATTTAAAAACATTATTCTTCTCATCCCTATGGATTAATCTCGGGATTTGAACTCCTGTCTCCTGCATAAAAGCAGCACTCTTATCACTATACTTATGTATGTTTTATATACTGTATATGATTTTAATATCAAGTACTTTAGCTTAAGATTGAAACTTTTATTATAAAACAAATAACTTGATTATTCTTTTATTTCCTTTCCAATGTTAAATTTAATTTTGAAGAAAAGTCAAATAAGTATAATACTTGTAACATTAATATTCAAATTAATTAATATTGATAAAATATCCACTTTTCTCCCCTATTAATTACAGTATATTCAACACTCCAAGGTACCTAAATAATAGATTATTATGAATCTAAGTATATTATGTAAATACAATAATATTGAAATAGCACATTGTACCAAAACTGAAAAGATGGAGCTTTAGATGCTCTATGTGGCCAGGTTTAATATCTTAAAGGCCATGAGCTGGTTCTATATTAAAACTTTATGGATATATTTTTAGTTTCTACAAATGTCACCCATTTAATCATTATTCTACAGTATATATTCTCTTCTGTTTTTATTAGCGTTGTTATAATTTTGGTTGTACTATATTTTCCTGTGATTATATTTATCCATGTTTTTTTTTAAAAAAAGAACTGTCTTTAAAGGGAAATAAAGTTTGGCTTCAAAGGATCAGTCAAAACTAATAAAAAGAAGTCCTTGTCATAGCCGTCTCTAAAGTATGCCATTGTATTTCAATGGGATTCAGCTCCATTTAGAACAGACTGGGCAACAACACTTAGGTTGCCTAATGCTTTTGGACTCAGCCCAGTGATTGGATTGTCACAATAAATTAAGAGTCTCTTACACATTTCTGATTTCACTTTTTCTTTTTTTAAATGGTTATATGCTTTGGTGCTTGTTTTCCATCCACATTCTGCAACAGAACATTCTGCAGTTTGATCCTTAGTAATGATGCCTGTCTACTTTTCCATCTGAAGTGTCATGTCAGTTAATCCAATTCTTTTTCGGTTTCACCTTGCTACTCCTCTTTAAGCAAGAATGATCTTTTCTATTTGTTTTCTTTCAAGTGGTCTTTTGTAAACAAAGAAACTTATGTTACTATTCTGGTAATAATTTCTGTCACTGAGTAGACCCACATGTGATGTTAAATAAAGTAATAGACTTGTAGCAAGCTAACATCTTGTCCTTGTCATAGCCATGTCAACAGGACAAGAAGTGACTTATTCATCTGAAACAGCACTATGCAAGATAATTCAATCTGTTCTTTTTACTACTGACCATTTTATAAAGTATGTCATCTGTTTAAGTGCCTGAATTGCGATCATGAGATCACAAAGGTAATGTTATGCTCATATAAGGAACGGCTGCTGGAATTGGGTATGTCTAGTTTGATGAAGAGAAGGACGAGGGGGGACATGATGGCAGTGTTCCAATATCTCAGGGGTTGCCATAAAGAAGAGGGAGTCAAGCTATTCTCCAAAGCGCCTGAAGGCAGGACAAGAAGCAACGGGTGGAAGCTAATCAAGGAGAGAAGCAATCTAGAACTAAGNTATTATTATTATTATTATTATTATTATTATTATTATTATTATTATTATTAATAATAATAACTTCAAGGACAAGCTGTAAGTCGCTTTTTCCAAGGCAGTTGTAACTTTGAACTAAGTTGGGGACCATCCATACAGATTCATATGCATTTATTCTTCTCCATATCCATTATAAGATCAAACAGGAGCCTGGAGCTGCTGTAGTGAAATGGATGCAGGTTATCTCAATAATTTTTATCCCTTTGTTTTAATTTCCAACTCAGATATAACATTGCATTTTGTTGTACAACTTACATTTGACAATGGTTGCTGGAGTCAAGCTTGGAGTTGAATGCTGGAGATGAAGTCATGTGAATGGTCACAACAATCTTTATGTTAATTCTTAGTCTTCATTGAAAATATTGTCTTGCATTTTTTTCTTAGCCTATTCAATGTGTTGTGAAATCACGATGATAGTTGAACTTGAAACTAAAAACATCTGTTAATTGGCCCAGCAATTTTCATTTTGCTATCTCAATCAAGAAAAATATCTTTCCAAACTTAAAATAAGTACAAATTGGGCTGAAATTTGAATACATAGTACTGTACATAAAACTTCTGATATCATAGGTTCAACTCCTACTTCCTACTTTTCTTGTAATGCAATTTTATCATTATCATCATCCTCTAAACTGTTTGAACTTCTACCTAGTAGATTTTAAAAGGCATGCATACACAATTCAAAATAATGACTAGGTGTTTCCATCCTGGTTTAAATATATAGCAAGAAAGAAAACAGTTCCTTTCACAGATAAAAATCAGCACCACTTAACAACAGACAGTTAAAAAGCAAAGCATTTTAGTTTATCTCAAGCATAACATCTAAAATGTGTAGCATATGCATTTCTGTTTCTGACTATTTCTTTTTAAGATGTGTATTGCTGCTGGAAGATTTAAAACGAAAACAAAGAATTAACACTTGATAGCCCACTTCTTTTCTCCCATGCTTGAAAGGAAAAGAAACTGTACCTTCCTAGATTTCATATGTGATTGGCACTGTAGTTAGAGTCTAGATCAGGCACAAAATGGGTAAATTTATGGTGGTTTTGAGGTTGAATGGAAGTGTATAAGTATACAGTGCCAATCATATACTCAAATTCCTCTATCCAACTCCACCTTCAACATATTGTAATTGAGGAACATATTATTGCACCCCCCAAAAAAGGGAGCTAGTAAGTATTCATCCATTTTACTTCCTATCCTCAAATCCTAGGAACCCATATGATGTGTTGCTTAATCCTAATCCTACCCCCTTTTTAATTGGGGAGAGAAAAAAGAGAGATTTCTGGATAGCTATATGTATGATGTTTTTACAAATAGGATTTTTTTTCAGTTCATTCTCATTCTTGCTTGATATTCCCTCAGTTACTTTCCTTCCTCCTTTTCTATCACAACATGCACCTAATGTATTCCATTTTTAAGAACAATAAGCCAACTATAATTGTTCTTATTTATTCTGCCTCCCTAGTTCATGTAATATTCCTACAAATCATTCATCAACAGGGGGGGATGTTTATGTGACGAAACTTTAAATAATAAGAGAGTGTTCGTCTACATTTTTCTGTTTTAGTTTTGTAAGCACCGCTCTCTCCACTCTGTCCCAACATGTCCCATTTTGGTCCCATTGCAGATGTGGACCAGATACAATCACATGTCAGACATGTGTATGTGTGGAGGATCCAGATATATATTAGGCAATGCAAGTAGACTATTAAAAAGAGTGCAGAGAAGAAAAACAGTGTGAGGCTTAAATCTTATGAATGGTTAAAAGAACTGAGTCGGTTTAGTCTAAAGAAAAGAAGGCAAAGAGAAGACATGATAGCTGTCTTCCAATACTTGGGTAGCTATCACGGGGGGGGGGGGAATGCTAGATCTATTCATGTCTTAGAGCAGGGGTAGTCAACCTTGGCTCTTTTATGACTCGTGGACTTCAACTCCCAGAATTCCTGAGCCAGCACAGCTGGCTCAGGAATTCTGGGAGTTGAAGTCCACAAGTCATAAAAGAGCCAAGGTTGACTACCCCTGTCTTAGAGCCTGACAACAGGCTAAGAACCATAATTGGGAAGCTTAATTCAGAAAGATTCAAACTTGAAATAAGGAGCAAATTCTCGACTCAGAGAGTTGTTAAGCAATGAAACAGCCTGCCTCTTGGAGTGATGGCTACTCCATCATTGGTGGCTTTCAAACAAAGGTTAGATGGCCATTTGTTTAGGATGATCTGAGGATTCTTGCCCTGGGCAGGGAATTGTTCCAGAAGATCTTTAAAGTCCTTTACTCTTCTGTGATTCTACAGGCAATTCTATTTCTGAATATGTTGAAAACTCTTGATTAGGCATATTGTGTTGTACAACCCATTCCCATTTATATTCAATGCATGATCTCAGAATGTAGGTTAATTAAGTCATCAGTATTGTGGGCATGTGGTTTTGAATATTATACCCAAAATTTAGAGTTTATCGTTCTATGAAGAATTGTAGAACATGATAAAAAGAATTCTTCTTCTGAAATAATTAGTGGAAAAATAGTGGTATCAATGATTTACAAACTTGAGTTGGTGATACATGTTTTCTGTCTAATTGTGAACTGATTTTTTTTAAACAAGTTTTATTGGTTTTTTCATTTTACAGACAAGTGCTTAAGAAACAACGTGGTGGCAGGGCAATAAAATTATCCACACAACAAAGTCATACTCATAAAATTCAGATTAAATCATTAAAAAAAACCCTCTCTTTTCCCTCTAATAACATATTGTATTCAAGTTGATATATTTCAATACAACTAGATCAATCATATCAATCCTCAATAGCCTTTCATCTAAATAGATCCACAAATCCAGATTTGTGAACTGATTTTTAATAGATGAAATAGAACAGACTTCCCTCTTATTAAATTTTAATTAAAAAGTAAAAGATATTATAATATATTTTTGTTTTTTCTCCCTTTTATTCTTTTTTGTGTGTTTTCTGTATACTAAAAACATTTGGGGGGGATTTAAAAATTATGGTTTTGCACTGCTTTTAAATGTACATCCCTTGGTGTCTTTATTGTAATAATCAATAAGATATCCATGCTTTTAAACCTCATACAAAATTAAGCTCGTGGTGAATGCCGCAATCGTCTCTCCAGAAATTCTTGCAATATGATATGGCAAAAGGAAAGGAGGAAAAGAGAAAAAGGGGGGCAATTAAAAGTGCTCCCTTGCAAAGTTGGAGTAGTGTGATCATATTAACAGATCAGATATTATATACTATGCGCTAGAAATAAAAGAGGTTAAGCAAACAGCTAGCTATTCCTTTAGAGACAAAGCAGGGAAATTCAGGCCAAGTGATCTGTCCTACAGGCAATTAAATGATGCAAATATTTGCCCATTCATTGTTCCCTTCAATAGGTAACAAATCAACACTATTATTTTTGGATAGAAGTTGAATCAATCTGGCTAGTTAACTCATTTAAATTTGGCTTCTGTCATTTTAGAAGAAACAAGATGGTTTGGTCATTTCAACAAAAGCTATGACTGTTTTGTTGGCAAATATTAGCTTATATACATCTTTGCTGAAAAGAGAGTTGATTTGCATTGCAACTGGACAGATAATCTTATCAGTTAGCAACATCAGGTCTTATCCCACAATCCATTGCTTGTGCATGTCTGTTTGTATGCACCTTCAAGTCCGTTTTTGACTCCAGCTGACTGGTTGGAGTCAAAACTTAATCCCTTAAGTTTTCTTGCCAAGGTTTCTTCTGAAGTGACTTGCCATTGCCTCCTTCCTAGGGCTGAGAGCGAGTTACTGGCCTAAGGTCACCTAGCTGGCTTCTTGTCTAAGTGGGGTTAGAACTCAGTCTCCTGGTTTCTAGCCTGATGGATTAAGCATTAGATCAAATCGGCTGAGTTTTGTTTTTGTTTTGTCACTTACTTGACTAACAATCTAAGAACCTTGTGATGCAACAAGATTATTTGTTTCAACATGGACCAAGTTGCATTTTTCTAATTTTACTAATTCATTTGGCCTCTTAATTTCACCCTCCATTCCAAAATCAAATCTAGGTTTTACCGTACTAGTTAATCATCGGAGTACTGTAGCACACTGGATATAACATATTGTTGCTAGTATCTTGAAACGTATTATAATCACACCTCACTTCTTAGTTTTGACACCAAGATATGGGATACTTTATATAAATATCAGAAGGTGCTGAGTGACTGAGACTTTTGCTTATCTAAGTCTGCCAATCCAAAAGTTTATTTCTCTAGTCATCCACCTTTGCTGACCTCTATGCATGGAAAATGGTCTTGTTGAAATGCTACTGTCTCTTCCTTCAAAACCTCCTACAGAAAAGTTTTTAGGGCTAGAGTTAGTTACCATGGGCCCACACAAAATCTAAACAATGCATGTTTTGTGGAATTGGAAGACACTGGGTTAAATCCGTAAGATCTGGGTAATTCCAGTCCACATTCATTACAAACCACATTCCAATTTTTCACCATAAATATGTATATAAACACTTTTTATGTCTCACTCTCACTAAAAGGAAAATTGAAGAGCATGCACTATTTGCACTCAGTTCCTGGACTACAATCTACAATCTGTTAAAAATATTGACAAAATAATACAAAGCTCCAATATATCTTCTGTCTTAGCAGGAGAACCTATACCACAGGTGTCAAACTCACAATGTCACGTGATGTGTTGCAACGTATTGTGACTTTTTTTCCCATTGCCGGCAATGGGGTAGGCACGGTTTTGGCATGACACATCCGGCCCGCTGGCCGGTAGTTTGACATCCCTGACTTATACCATCTCAGGAGAACCTATACCATCTCAATGATGATGATGATGATGATATAACAACATCAGCTGAAAACTGGATAATAGAATGGTGACTGCAGAAAAGATAATGATTAGATGTGGCTTGTCTACCCATCAGGTTAATGGAATACAGAACTGGATAAAGATAAAATTTATGGTAATACACAACCTAATTATAAACATTGTTTCTGAGAAATAAAAATACAATAACTTAATATTTTCAGAATAAGCATGCATGGGATTGGACTGAGTTATCAATGAAGCTTAAAAGCTGCTGTAATGGTTTCTGTGAATGGAATTTTACCAATGCTGGAATGTCACAACACTCTGTGTTTCTGTAAGTTTTTGCCCTATTTCTACTCTATTTGAGCCAGCTGTAATGGAGGAATCCCAGAATGATAAAAATTTAGGAGACTTGTAAAGATCTGTGTAAAGATCCAACTGAACCTTTTTGCATCACCACTGAAATGCGTTCCTCCTTGCGGGATAATAGAAATCTGATTAGAAAGAAAACTAAACTAAAGTCTCTACCTGATTGTGTTAGGGAATAAATGGGTTTTAAATGGAAAAGAGTTCCATTGGTGAAATGCTTGTAACTCCATCTCTTTCATTGGAATAGATCATGCTAAAGAAAATTGCTTTGAGTATCTTGCTTGGAAAGAATTTCTTTTGGTTTTAGGCAGTTGCCAGAGAGCCTGATATCAACAAACAAAGGTGTATAAAATCACCTGAATCACTTTCCTACCCCGTCTAGTTTAATGGAGTCTGGGGAGTTTCCAGTTCCTTAACTCAGACTGAAATCCAGGTTGTTCATGTCTGATATTGGAATGAAAGTCTAGAAAAGTTATACAATGGATGATTTTGTTACATTAATATGTCACATATGCTAATGTTAGCCCAAGAGGATGCTATTTTGTTCCTCTTAAACGTTTATCATCCACTTTCAAAAAATTGCCCATTTTATTATTCTTAAATACAAAGTGGGTTATTTATTTTTTTTACTTTTTTTCAACATACAAGAGTCTGTTTAAATCATCACTTCAGATTTGTTACTACAAAGCTGATGCAATATTACCCTCATTCTGTACTTTGTTTTTGTTTTGTATTTTTTTTCTATTATTCATCCATCTGCAAAGTATTTTCATTACATACAGACCAATGCATGATAACACTTATAAAATGAGACATTCAGTTTTCTGTGTGCCAAAAAAAAAAAAAAAAAAAAAAAAAAAAAAAGG
>NW_015386321.1:417396-524842 GCF_001527695.2 Protobothrops mucrosquamatus | reverse complement strand
GAACAATGGAAACTACTGAAAAACAACTGCTTAATCATACCAGTTTCACTTCTCAGTTGAATTATTTGGACTAAATTAAGGAATTAAAACTTTTCAATTCAGTAAGGATTGCACTGGAGAACTTTCAGATATTTGGATCAATTTTGTATTTGATGTCAGTTCTGGTCACTGAATCTGATCTATTCTCTGGGGTTGGCTGGAAAAAAAACAAGATCCATTTATAGAATGGATATAGAATGGATTCCAAATATGTTTTAATTGTGCAATCACCCTAGCTCAAATATGAAATATTACAAGGGATGATGTTATCTTCTTTTGGTGTCTTTCACCTACATTTTGCACCACCCCCTCCTGCATTTTTCTTACTACACGGTCATTATTAAAAAGTAAATGGTGACACAGTGTCTTTTGATGAATAATATTAGAAGCTTTCCGGAGGGCTGCATCTTATCTTGAGTACCTGCACAACCAGAACTGTAGAGATAATTTTGTAAATAAGCATCGGCTGTAGAATTTCCTACCTCCTGAAATCCATTGATTGTTTATTATTTATAGATTGATTAAAGGGAATACATTTTAAATTAATATTAATTAAATTAAATTAAATTTAATGAATTCTAGCTCTATAAGCTCCTCTTCTCCTAAGCCAGTGTTTGCATCTGATTTGGAATCCTGGATTAATCCTGGATTCTTTCAGGTTGATTTTTTTTAAAAAAAACTTATTTTCCATTTTCCTGATATGTCAGCACACATTTATGAGACGGCATACATAATTAAAGAGTCAATCATTTTAGCATTGATCAAAATGTCATGTCAATGTTAAAGTATCTTTATCTTCAGTGTTAAAGATAACTCTTTTTTTTCTTTCAGTGAGCAGATGAAAACAACAAACCCAATTTTATGCTTTAATTTGTTTAAAATCTAATAAAATGACTATGTATCACCTCAATAGTAGCATTGTACAGATTTGTTGTTGGTGATACTATTGTACAGAAATATTAAAATAAATCATGGCCGAATTACCATTTCTCTGCAACTAAGATAAATCATGTCTTGATAAAATTTGATAATGTAGCCATTTCTGAATATGTAATACAGTTAATACATTTTAATCAAAAGGGAAGTGCTAGACTTTATTTTCTTACTTTACTGAGATGGTTGTGATAACTCAGCATGGTGATTTGTTGCCATTAATAATTGATACATCTGGCTATCAGTCATTACACTAATTCAGTCTGTCCATATAGTATTTAATTTTGGAGTATCAGTAGAAATAGCTGCAATTCAACACTTCTGGATAGAGACATGATGTTTGATGATATAAAAATTCTGTCTGGAATGGGCTAAAAAATAGGGTTATTACAATTACATGGGGTTTTTTGTAATAGACATGTAATAAGAGAAAGACACAGCATAAAAACATACAAATTGCTGCTGCAAGATTTTGGGTTCTCAGATCAAGTAGCTCAAGGTTTCAAAAATCAAAATGTAATTGGAAATCTTGAAATACATGAAACTGCAAATCTAGAAAAGAAGGAGGAAGAGAAAGATGATTTTCTCAAATATCTCTCAACTTCTACTCATTAAAATTTCCTTTTGTTTCAAAATCTATACCAGACTTTATCTTAACTTTAATCACATAGAAGACAAAATTACTACCCATGCCTAACTGCAACATTTGTACCAACCTATTTTTTTAACTTTTATTCCTACAAAATTTCATATACCATCAACTTTACATGATTCAACTTAATTAACGATTGACAATGACAAAAGCAATTTTTTAACAAACAGTCAAGAGAAGCCCCAGTTATTATGCCTAAAGCATATTCCAGTGTCAGGTGAATATCAAAAGCTTTTTAGAGAAGGAACAGTAATTTGGGAACAAAAAGGAAACAAATATCTCACCCAAATCTTTAATAAAGATGTGGAGAAGGATCCAGGAAATTATAAACAAGTAAGGCTGATCGCCTGGGACAAAACTGTGCAGGATTATTAAAAGATGAGGTTATAAGTCTCTGGGTAAGTCTCAGATGATTACAAACAAAGAAGAGAGATTTTTTTTCCCCCAGAGGTTGACCAAATACACCTTCAAAAGCTGCTCAGTTTTCAAGTAGCAGCTGCAAGGGGGCAAAGGTCTTAAGCAACAGCAATTCCTTATAAAAAAAAAAAAGAGCAATAGACAGCCTTATAAAAAATAAACTGAATTGAAGCCAGCTGCACTTTTGTAACTGTACACACCCAGAGACACAGACGTACACACACACATAGGCAACACATTACGTTTAAGCTACAGATCGGAGAGCTTTTGCACTGAGCCATCTCCCAGATTATGATATGTTAACTTTAATTCTCATAAACTTTATTTATTAGATATTTTTCTCCTACCTTTATGATTTTTATAAATAACTCAAAACAGTGAGCATACCTAATGCTCTTTCCTCCACCTATTTTCCCCACAATAAACCTATGAGGTGGGTTACGCTGAGAGAGATGACTAACCTAAGGTCACCAGGTTGGCTTTAATGCCTAAGGCAGAACTAGAACTAGCTAATGTTGCCATAACTGCCCAGAGTCATCTTATAGGAGAGGTGGGTAGCACAGAAATTTAAAATAATGAAATAAAATAAAATAAAATAACACTACATAGTATTATAGATGCTGAAATCTAATATAACTAAAAGGTACTGTATGTGGAGGCTGAACCAGAGATGCAGATCATTCAAAAGATGAAAGTATTTATCTCTAATCCTGTTGTAGGTCCCACCTTACAACATCTGAGGCATGACGTCTTGTACTGTGAACAAGACACACAGGGAGAGAGAGGGAAACACAACTAGAGGCAGGGTGTCTGAAGAAACCCATCATTTAACTGAATTAAAAATGTTGACAAATTAAAAGCTTTTATTTCTGAAACCTCAGCTTCCTATTTGATTAACTGTACTTTTCAGTCCGTTGCTGTCTCTAGCTTTTCGTGCTGTTTACCCCCGGCTGTTCTTGAACAGCAACGCTCCCTCGCTGCCCTTGGCACATTGAGTGATTCATGCCTCTGACACGCTTTCTTATTCCTCCCATTGCTCAGCTCTTATCACTTTTTTGTTTCAGAGAAACCATTTCCATCGGCATTATTTGGCTTTTCATCTTTTGCCATTTGTTACACGTCCATGCAATGCACTCCAAAGGAAGGATGGGGTGAATCATAATCATGCATTATTTAAAGGGTGTTGGTTCTAAAGAGCTGTCTTCCTTCCCTTGATCTTGGCTGATGACGATGATTGCTGGACTGCGAATGTCCATTCTCTGAGGCAGGCAGAACGCCTGCGAAGCACAGTTCACAAAGGTCATCATCAATGATATTGCTCCATCTCTACTTGCTAAACAGCCAGGCAAACACGGACTGAGAGGGAGCCCGATCTGCCTCTGGCCATTGTATATTTTAGTTATGAAATCCAGTTTCTCTAGTACATACTATTTCCTCCTAGAACACAGCCAAACAATAGGTTGCTCCTGTTGAGCAAATGTTCTTATTAGCATAGATTAGTCACAACAGGCAGGAAGTAGCATTTTGTTACATGAGTTTTAAAGGAGACAAAGTAACAACAAGATCATCTATTAGGTTCCCAAGATTCTTAATGCACTAAATAATAATATCTGGATCATTTTCAGTCTTCTAAAACAAAAGGTCATTAACAGTGATGACTCAATCACCTGACATTCATAATTAATTGCATGTATACCCCTTCCTATATAAAAACCATAAAATCAGCTATTAAAATGATAATGTACCCTTAACAAAGCAAATGGTAAAACATATACAAATGCAAATGCAAATCAATAACTAAGAAAAGGAAGAAATTTAAAAATTACACCCGCATCATTATTAAAAACCCTGGGAAAATTACAATGCTTATGATAATAAAGACGGCACTAAGCACTCTCTTGGGAGGACCTTCCAACACTGGGGGACAGATACTAAAAAGGCTGTTTTGGAAAGCCACGTGCCTTAGCAATGGAAGACACAAATACAGGTCTACTTTAGATGATCTTAAGATATGTGTAGGAGCATATGGGAAGAGTTGTTACTTCGGGTACTGTGATCCAAACTGGGAAGGGCTTCCAAACTGGGAAGGGCTTGGTAGATTAAACCAGCATCCTTAACTGGTTCCAAAAACAAACTGGGAGTCAGTGAGGATCACAAAAACTTAAACATGATATATTCCTATTGCACAGTTCTACTCGATGTTCTACCTACCACTCTGAAGTTACTCTATCATTTTCTCAAGCACATGGCAGTAAACTAATTAAGATGGCTGCAGTTCAAAAGGTGGCCTATGTTCCTCTTTCGGCTAGTATCTTAACTAGACAAATTGATGAAATTGCAGGATATTGAGGTACAATTATTAGAGAGGATTTAATGAGTCACTCTGGTATGCAATCCAGGTTCATGAGTCTACTGATGTTGACAACAAGGCAACAATGCTTGTTTTTGTGCAATATATTTTTCAGGAGGTTGTGCATGAAAGATATGTTATGTGCACTTTTGTTGCCAACCAACACCATGGCTCAAAACTATTCAAGCTTTTGAATGATTACATATCAGGAAAATTAAATTGGTCATTTTTTGTCGGTATATGCATGGACACAGCAGCTGCCATGACTGGACAGCTTTCTGGTTTCATTACTCAGGTCAAGGAGGTCACTTCTGAATGTGAGTCTATGCATTGTGTCATCCAGAGAAAAGCTGGCTGGCTAAAAACATCACTGAACTTAACAACATTTTGCAGGATGTGATTAAAATTATCAACCACATTAAAATACAAGCTTTAACTCATGTCTGTTCACGCAGCTCTGTGAGGAAAGGAACGCAGAGCACATACGGCTTCCCTTAAACACAGAAGTGAAATGGCTTTCTAAAAGTAGATCATGGGCCAGAGTTTTGAGTTACAAGAGCCACTCTAGAGTAGACATGTCATACTCGCGACGTCATGTGACGTCGCATGACGTATTGGAGCTTTTTCCCCATTGCCGGCAATGGAGTGGGCGCGGTTTCATTGTGAGGTGTCCAGCCCACGAGCCAGCAGTTTGACACCCCTGCTCTAGAGATTTCTTTTAGAAAAAGAGTCACCATTGGCAGCACATTTCAGTGACACAGAATGTGTCGCAAAGCTTGCTTGATTGCTTACTTACTTACTCAACTTGCTTAATGAACTCAGTCTGTCACTTCAGGGGAGAAGGACAACTGTGTTCAGGTTAGCAGATAAAGTGCTGCATTCAAAGCCAAATTGGAATTATGGGGGCAATGAGTAAACATTGGGATTTTTGACATGTTTCAAACATTAGCAGAGATTTTGAAAGAATATTGTTGATCATACTTAGGGCATCCCTCCCTACCTGTCCTCCGTGACATGTAACTATGACATCCCCACTATCATGGGCAACTGCATCTTGTCAGTCTCTATTTTTCAAAAGATGCACCTCATTTTTAAAAGAAAAAAAATCATTGCCTATATTGTAAAAAAAATCCTTTTAAGCAGTTACAGAATTATAATGGGGGAAAAAAATCATGGATCATAATCCAGAAAACCACATCAGTTCTAAGAAGCGGACATCTACCTACATGCGTTCTGAAAATCAGGATGAAGAGCTTGCTAAAAAAAAAAGTTGCAATAATGAGCAGTTCTATTATCCTAAGTGCACCTTCCTTAAATTGGAAAACTAGACAGGCAGTAATATATACTGTTCAGCCTGAATAAATACAGTAAATGCAAATTAGTTGGTTTCCCAAAAAGCATTTAAGCTGCAACCCACAGACCTTACTACCATGATAGGCCTTGTTAATTTCAGTTTGCTGCTGGTGTGTTCTATTTACTTAAGAATTAAGCATCCTGTCCATAAGTTTATACTAGATTTTATCTCATAATGCAATTGTAATTGTGCAACACTTGCAGTGAGTGCTCTTGCCAAGAAAACTATCAGTGCAGCACCTACTATAGGACTGTTATTTTTATTATCTATTCTTAATTGAGCATGCCAATTGATTTTATTAATAAACTAGTTAATATAAAGATAATCTGGTTTATTGCTCTTCTGTATTCTACTTACTAAGGGATCTCTTGCAAGTCACAAAAAAAGGAAACAGCTTTGATTTTAACAGCTGGATTTCATATTTTCGAGCAATAGTTTTTTAGTGGTGTTGGCTTTCATAGCTAGCATCTCTTGGGCAAGTTTGGCTTCACGATTTAGTGACTGTGGTCTGGACGACAGATTTCCTGATATGTCACTGGCAAGTTCAATCAATCAGAATAGAGCTAGAAGGCACCTTGGAGGTCTTCTAGTCCAGCCCCCTGCTCAAGCAGGAGACCCTATACCCGTGGTGGTGAACCTATGGCACGGGTGCCAGACGTGGCACGCAGAGCCCTCTCTGTGGGCATGCACACTGTCGTCCCAATCCTAGGCTTTCAGCTGAGTTTTATAAAACCTTTTCGCTTTAGGCCTCCGCCGCCGTGTGCAAAAAAAACCAGGTTCAATCAATCAATCAATTTCAACTTCTCGGGGGGAAAAAAGATCTCGCAAAGTTGGAATTGATTGATTGAACTTTTTGATCCCACCCAGTCTGCAGTTAGCGCCACAGCCACACCCACCCAATGGGCCACGCCCACCCGGCACCCGACGATACATAAGTGGATTTTGGGTTGCAGTTTGGGCACTCGGTCTCTAAAAGGTTCGCCATCACTGCCCTATACCATTTCAGATGGGTGGATGTCCAGTCTTTTCTTAAAAACCTCCAGTGGTGGAGCACTCACAACTTTTTTTAATTAGTTTTATTCATTTATAAAATGTGAAAATACAAAAGCAAATAGTAGGAGACAACAGTAGAAAAAGGGAAAACAAAAAAGGTGTGAAGAAAGAGAGGGGAAGAAACAAAAGGCATTGACTTCTGACTCTCTCTGTTGCAGTAAAATCAGACATTAAAATCAAATCTCAACTTTTTACATTTCTGTAGTAGTATGAACTAGCCATTTCTGTATCGGCAAATCAGTCTAATCGGTAAAACCCAAAATCATAATATCATTTTTTTTCCACCTCAAGCACAAAGTCCAGAAGCGGTTTCCAAGTAGAAACAAAAGTACTTATGTTCTATTCTTTTATCAGCACAGTCAATTTGGCCATCTCTGCTAATTCCATCAGCTTTTGTAACCATTCATCCATGGTAGGAATCGAAGCATCCTTCCACTTTTCTGCATAGAGCAGTCTTGCTGCCATCACCATATATAAAATCAGAGTTCCAATTTTTTTTCCAATTCTCTTTCCATTCGACCCAAAAGGAAAGTTTCCGGTTTAATCTTTATGTTCACTTTAAGAATTTTCTTTTCAATCCTACTCCAATATTTCTTTGCCTTATCACATGTCCACCATAAATGATAAAAAAGTCCATTCTTTACATTTACATTTCCAACATTCATTTGAAATACCTTTATGCATTCCAGATAACTTATCTGGTGTTAGAGATAAGCAAAACATCATTTTGTAAAAAATTTCTTGTTCAGAAGTGAAATTCACTTTATGATCTTGAAAAATTAACTGAACTGACATTTTATGTGGCACATAAAATAAACCCCCAAATGACATTAGTGTGAATGTGTCCTTCATTAGTTAAGATGATGGCATGTTAAATAAGTTCAATCAATCAGAATAGAGCTGGAAGGGACCTTGGAGGTCTTCTAGTCCAGCCCCCTGCTCAAGCAGGAGTCCCTATATCCAGTGGTGGGATTCAAATATGTGAACAACTGGTTCTCTGTGTGGATGCCGCTTCCGGAAGTCCATTCTGAGCCTGGGCAACAAAAAAGTAGCTACTGGTTCTGCCGAAGTGGTGCGAACCGGCTGAATCCCACCACTGCCTATATCATTTCAGGCAAGTGATTGTCTAGTCCAGACATGTCAAACTTGTGACATCACGTGATATCGTGAGATGTATCAGGACAGTTTTGGCATTACCAGCAATGGGGTGGGCGTGGCTTCTGGATGATGCATCCGGCCCATGGGCTGGCAGTTTGACACCCCTGGTCTAGTCTCTTCTTAAAAACCTCGGGTGATGAAGCACCCACAACTTCTGAAGGCAAGCTGTTCCAGTGGTTAATTGTCCTCACTGTTAGGAAGTTTCTCCTTAATTCCAGGTTGCTTCTCTCCTTGATTAGTTTCCATCCATTGTTTCTTGTCTTGCCTTTTGGTGCTTTGGAAAATAAGTTGACCCCCTCTTCTTTGTGGCAGCCTCTCAAATACTGGAATACTGCTATCATGTCACCCCTAATCCTTCTTGTCTCTAGACTAGCCAAACCCAAATCCTGCAACCATCCTGTAACTGTAGCTGGCATCTTTAGAGCATAGCAGGCCACCTTGCCCCTAAAGATGCCAGCCACAGTTGCTGGCATAGCATCAGGAAGTCTGTTGCCAAAACTACAGTCACTAAATCTTGAAGTACAACACTGTGCAATGGATTATGGTCTCCATGATTGGGAAATACAGAGTGCGGTGGATAATCTATCTCTACTATAAACCTAGTCTTTTTAAATAAAAAAAAAACAACAACAGCAGCACATGGTTTTAAGATGCCAGGTGATTTCTGAAGAGATAGCTGTGCATCTGGCAGGGAGCAAAACAAGTGTCCAACATATATGTCCTCTCTGATATTCATATATTAAAATGCCAATACTTCAGCTAAGATGCATTCAGAGCTGTGGTTAAAAACAACAATGTCTTTTAGTTCCTGTAGCAGCAGAAAAAATATAAGTAAACATATTTACTGAAAAAATGATCTTGTGTCTAAAATGATGCCTTCCATTCTTCAGCACAACTGTGTTGTTTTGTATTTTATTTTATTTTTTAGAAAAAAGGGTTGCTTTTTTTTACTATGTTCTTGCTGATGAGTCACTTGAGCAGTTGGCTGAAAAAATAAATGACTGACAATAAGAAGTAGTGCATAGATGACGTAAGTAACACTAATAATGATAGCCAGAAAACTGGCATTTAATGGCTATGGTTTTGTAATTCTGCAAATAATCTTAGAGCAACTAGTATGTTGTTGTTCCTTGATTAGTGACATATTTTCACCTCTTCCAAAAGTTGATAGGAGTATTGCTAGAAAAACAATACTGCTTAGTTACAACTTTGAATCACACTGTGCTATGTGTTACAAACTATCTTGTACCTGAATTGAATTTCAAATTACACTGAGCAAAATAATCTATCATTTCACTCAGAATCAACTTGAACCATGAGATGGGGGTCCAATAGATTTTAATAAATAAATATCATTTGGTTGTAAACCAATTCAGGGTAGCATTTTACTTTTATGTATGATAGTCAAAGTCAGCTCACACCATGTTGCTTCCTGAGCTGAAGGACATGGTGAAGCATCACCATCTGTTTCCACCTGAAGATGCTGGTCAGCCTGACAGTTCAATCTTATTGGTGAATAGTGACTTCTACAGCACTCAGGGCAGTGAGTTCATTTAGAGGGGTCAGAGTCAGTGATAGCAATAGCAGTAGCACTTAGACTTATATACCACTTCACAGTGCTTTACAGCCCTCTCTAAGCAGTTTACAGAGCATACTGCCCCCAACATTCTGGGTCATTTTACTGACTTCGGAAGGATGGAAGGCTGAGTCAACCTTGAGCCAATGAGAAGCGAACTGCTGGCAGTCAGCAGAATTAGCCTGCAATGCTGCATTCTAACCACTGCATCACCACGGCTTTGTGATGTTATGGGGAAGGGAGAGGGGGTCTCGACTCCATTCATGTAAAAGGAAAAGCTAGATAGACAGGACACGTCCATCCAATCTTTCCAAATCAGAAACCAGATACCCAGACTACATCAGAATGACCCATGAGAGAACATTCATCGTGATCTGATGGTATCCTGACGAGTTATCAGAGAAAGATAAAGTCTATTTCAGCTTGAGCACACTTTGGGTGACATTATAGACACATCCATGATTTTTTTAAAAAAATTGTAGAAAAACTTGGTGAGTGTGAAAAAGCTTGGTGAGTCCCGGTGAGCATCCAGCAGTTGATCAGTAAGATGTCCCCCAAAGATGAGCTACTGAAAGAATGTCCAAGGCAACAGTAGACTTGGGATAAGATCAAGCAATGGAAGTTTGTGGGGAATGTAATCTGGATTCCCAGGATTCCAGCAAGAGACAGCAAAGTTTAGATAGTTTGGTTGGGAGAAAAAGGGCCAAGATTGTTCTTTTCTAGAACTACTCAAGAGTAAATTTTGAACAATGTCAATAGTTGCTTTATTTTTGCAGCATTTCTGTCTATAGGTAAAAAAAACCAATAAAGTATAATAAAGGAGTAATTTGGATGGGTGCCTGGCCAGAAGCAATTGGTTGGTCCACTAGAAGAGCAGCAGAATGGCCAATCTGAAGGATAACTGAGTGACGGGCCCAAAGAACAACTGAGGGGCTGGTTCCAGGAGCAACTGGGCAACCAGTGGGAGGAGCAGCTGGGCCACCAGCACAAGGAACAATCAAGAGGCCAGCCAGAGGACTGCTACACATCTCTCAGCTCAGTCACTCACACCTGGTAATCTCACATTTGGACAATTGAGGCTACCTTTGAAAAGTATCCAGGAATTTCTGTTGGTACTGAATGTGGCCACACAAGCAATCTTGGGCACCTAGGCAGTGCATGCAACATCTTTGCTGCATTAGTTGCATTGGGTGCCACTTTGCTTCTGGATATTGGTTCAAAATGTTGGTTATCATATTTAAAACCTCACATGGCATAGGGCCAGGTTACCTACAGAACTGTCTTCAACCCATTACATCAATCCATCCTATCCAGTCAGGCAGGTAAGGTATGTTATGGATGCTGTCAGTTCAAGAATTCTTATTGATGGGTCAAATAAGAGTGTCTTCTCTGAAACCCTCTGGAACATTCCCCCACCCTTAAAAACATGGCTGTGCTATCCTGTTTGGGGCTCAGAAAGAAGCACTCAGCTGTGGGGCTGGTTAGCTCTCCCCCTGTATTTTAATTAACTTTTTAATTTGATTTTTAATTATCCTTGCATCTTTTAAAATTTTATATACAGTTTTTTATGTTTTAACATTGTATTTATGCACCATTCACGGTCCTCTTTGAGGCAGATGGGATAGTTCAAAATTTGATAAATAAATAATTTTGATAAATAATCATCTTGGAAGTAACTCTGTGTACTCTTCCTGGGTTTGGGAGCCTGATACTGCCAAGACAAGACCCTGCAGATAGCTGAGGTGCCTGACACTGCAAAATCCTACCAGTGGCTAGATAGGACTGGACTAAAAGACAGCCCTGAGACACCGATCATACCAGCACAAGAACAGCGTCTAAGCACCAGATCCATAGAAACAGGCGTCTATCACACTAGATAGGGCCCAAGCTGCAGATTATGCAGAGAGGTCTCAGAGACAGTCCACCACATAGCGATAGAGTGTAAGATGCAGACCGGAACACCATACACTGAATAGTCCAATGAAATAGCTGGCACTGTGTACAGGGACATCTTCACAATGTATAGTTTCAGGTCCAGATGGGAGATTCCACCGAAGTCATGAAGAATTAGAGGGCTAAGATCCAGCGGGACTTTGCGATCCAGGTGGATAGGCAGGATCTTGCCAATCAATCACAGCAGTAGAAAAGGTCCAGAAATTATCAGTGGTGAGAGATGTAGCAGTGGAAATTGACAGCAGCATCGGAAAGAAGCAGTAAGAAGCTGGAGAAGTATCAGGGTCTGGAGGGAAACTACAGAGGATGTGGAAAGTAAAGGCCAAAACAGTTGTCACCTTGAAATTATATATTTCGTGATGGAAAAATGCCATATTTTAGTCAAATTCCATGCAGAAATTAATGCAGAAATCAAAATAAACAGATTTATGAACAACTACATATAAAACTAGCATTTAACTGAGCCTCTTTATCCCAAGGGTGCTGATGACTAAAAATATTGTCTCAATGCATCTGGCTGGTTTGGAAAAGGCTGCAATACAGAGTCATCCTTAATTATGCCATCCAGTGATTCAAAATATCAATTATAAAGCCATCCAACGCCTAAAATGACCTTTTCTTGCCACAATCTTGATTAAATGTCAGATTTGTGTAGCCAAAGAAATAGTATTGTCATCTTTCAAAGCCTAGAAAGGACTTGAAAAATGCACACACGAGAGCCCAGAAGTTTAGCTGTTCCCCTGCATTAAGCATGAACCCCTGCTTGCTAAGGATGGGAAACATAATTTACAAAGACGTGCTTGATACATTAAGGTGTATTTAAACCAATTCTAATACACAAGCAATTGGTTATGTATTTCAATTGCTTATCATAAACCATTATTCTGAACTGATCAGTCGCTAAATTAGCATTATCAGCTATTATCAGCTAATTATCAGCTAATTTATAAGTGATCCTTATAAATTATTGATAGGCGTCCTTCTCTAGGTTTATGAGAGAGCAATTGTTGTACATTAATAGTGTTCTCCCTTGGCACAGTATAAACAGGTTGTCTTCAACTTACGACCACAATTTCCATTGCTAGTGAGATAGGTTGTTAAGTAGCAACCTTATAATGATCCTTATAAATTATTGGTAGGTGTCCTTCTCTAGGTTTATGAGAGAGCAATTGTTGTACATTAATAGTGTTCTCCCTTGGCACAGTATAAACAGGTTGTCTAAAACTTACGACCACAATTTCCATTGCTAGTGAGATAGGTTGTTAAGTAAGTTGCACACGCTTCTACAACCTTTCTTGCCATGGTCGTTAAATGAATCACTGCAGTTAAGTGTATCACATGGTTGTTACACGAATCTGACTCCCCCCCCCCGTTGACTTTGCTTATTGGAAGCTGACTGGGAAGGTTTCAAATAGCAATCACATGACCCCCCAGGATGATGCAACACCGTAATTTCATGCTGGTTGCCAAATGCCCAAATTTTAATCACATCACTATGGGGACGCTGCAATGATCTTAATTGCAAGGATCACTTATGACTGTCAGCTGCCACTTCACACTTTCACATTCACTTCCAGCTGCCATGAACTCAAGGGGGGGGCTAAATGCTTGAGGGGAGGCTTCAAGGGAAACTAAAATTCACTGCATCCCTCCGAGAGAAGTGTTAAGGTCAGAGGGCTGCAAACAGAACAGAGCTACATACTAAACCTACACCTGAGGTGACCGTTCTAAAAACATCTTATTCAAATTTGATTGCACATGGAGGGCCAGGTATAGGAGGCAGCTGTGGGAGGGAAAACTTACACTTGGTGACTTTTGGTGTGCCATCTTCAGTTCTGGCTTTGAACTACTGCAATTCACTTGACTTCTAGTAAACTATACCTTTCTCAAACAAAATGGAGTTAAGCAAGACAGATTGTTAAGTGGGTTGCCCACGATTCCACAACCTTTCTTGCCATGGGTTGTTAAATGAATCACTGCAGTTGTTAAGTAAGTCACGTGGCCATTATGCAAATCTTATGCATTCTTAATTAGAGGTTCAAGCTGAGACAGGTCTGGCAATGAGTCATTTTTCCCAGTGTTGTAATTTCAAATGGTCGCTAAAGGAATGGTTGTAAATTGAGGACTACCTCACTGTATTTTTAATAACTGCCATATAATCTGTACCAGTGCTTCACTAGCCCTCTCGGTCTTCTGCATATGCATGCAAATATGTGAAGGAATTTTCTATCAAACAGAAGTAGCCACAGAAGGTACTCACACTCAAAGTCTTTGACAGGAGAGGTAAAGATGGAGCCCTCCACTTTTCCACAAGTGTCATGAAATTCACTTGAGAAGATTGACATTTTGGGGGAAAGTGAACTTGATGTTGAGTATCACTTTAGAATGGTCTCCGCAGATCTCAGCATAAACCATAAAAAGGCTGAGCTAATATTATCCTGGTAGTATTTGTGAAAATCAGCATGTGCCATATCTGATATTATCCATAATTTATACTGAGTACATAAAATGAATTTAATGTTACATAAAGATTCCCTGTTACACAAAGAATTTATGTTGGTTTTCTTCCCAAATATGCTAATGACAACTTCAGTATGCACATATAATATTTGCATTTCCCTTTCTAATTATGTGTTTTCTAAGAAGAGCTCTAGAACTGCAGCAACACATTAGTCAATTCATAGGATTTGGCTTTCCTTAGACTTACTTGGCTATCTATTAGTAGCAATTCAAAGTGTTCTCTAGCAAACTTTCCGAGCTTGGCAGCGTGATTTAAATTAGAATTTGTCAATATATTGGGCTTTTTTTATTGCTAACGTTTAAGTTAATGAACTATGATATTCAAACCTGCATTTCTTTGAGTGAATTTCACAATCTGACCAATACAACCTACCACTATTTCTGCATCTCTGAGAAGCTTAACTACTAATAAACTGATTTTGCCTTCAGATAACGAAGAAATGGAACCATTTATTCACAGTAAAGCAACTCATTCAGAGCAACTTTCTTTAGTTGACCTTGGTTGACGGAAAAGCTAAGCAGGGTCAGATTTTCTGTTTTTTGGGTGGAGGAACATCTTGAAATTCTAAGCAATAAGCTACTGAGATATCAAAAACACATCCCAGAGCAAGAAAAAGGTAAGTCACTTTTGTAATATATCAAGAATATGTTTCTACATAACTCATCAGGATTCAGACTTAGCACTTTANTTTACTATGTTTTCCTTAAAAATTCGGGGAAACGGTTCAGCTGCAGTCACATTATAATTTTTCCTGTTAAATTTTTTCAAAGAGAGCAAACTTACAAACTACTTAGAGAGCCTAAGGATTATTGTCATTAAATTAAGAGTGAGAGAATGGTTTGAAAAAATAAAAAAAAATTACAGTAAAAAATTCTTCTAAATACTTATCTCGATTCCACTTATATTAACTCCACTTAGATCCTAGAAAATTGTTGCAGTTTAAAGCAATTTGATTATAGCAGAACTATGGTTAACTTTATACAAATTTGGAGATGACTATGACGATGATAATTCATGACTCAACAACTCTGGGAAGCTAGCAATGAAAACAAGGAAAAATATGATAGACAAAAATGAACAGTAAGGATGAGAAGGATGACAAAAATAATCCATGCCCTTTGAAATACCAGCAGGCTGGGAGCCATCTGGATCTCAGAGGAAGCTCATTTCAAAGGGCAGGTGCTTTGGGGCTTCTGGGGTTGGGAATGGGGAGCAGGGTATGCAATAGTTCTTCTTCTGAGGCTAGTTCCAGTCAGTGTCCATAGGAAGGGAAAGCTCTGCAGAGTTCATCAAGCTCATACAGTCTCTTCACTCCTTTTTTAAAAACTACAAGAAGCCACTTGGGTGAGGTCATCTTTGGCACAGGATTAAGTATCATTGGTAGGCTAATGATATTCAGTAATAGAACTCTTCCCTGGGATGACCAAATAATACTGTCAAGGTTCTTTTCCATTGGGATCTGGCCAGAAAAGAATAAGTTTAAGCTTAAGCAAGGCTGAATGGCTATGGGCTTTAGGGATCCCTGGATTTGGAGACTTTCCATTTTATTTCTGGGTGGGATTGCATTCCCCCAGACTGAACTGATATGTAAACTGAATATCCTCTTGGACTCTTAGCTCCTGCTTGGAGAGCAACTGGCACTTGTGGTCAGGTCATTGCACAAATCAATCTTGTGCACTAGTAGCATTGATTCCTGGGTCAGAAACTCCAGGAATCATCCATACCTTGAAACCTCCCACTTAAACTACTGCAACACACTGGACATGGGGATTCCTTTGAGAACTATCTGTAAGCCACAGTGGTCCAGAATTCACTTACACTATGAGCTGCACTGGCTCTCTATAAGCTTCAAGGTGCAATTCAAGGTGCTAGTTACCACTTTTCTGGCCAGGTGTTTTGTAGGCCTTCCTATCTCCATTTGTTTCTGTCCGTTCCAATGCGATCTGATGGGGCCTGCTTCACATCCCTTCTATGAAACAATGGCATATAGTGGGATGCATAAAAAGAGTCCTGTCTAATATGGTGCCTGTCCTTTGGAACAATATACCCCCATCTCCCAAAGTTTAGATGACTCCAATCCTGCTAGCTTTTCATAATACTTGGTTGGGCAGCTGTGCCGATTGTTTAATTAAATTATTAATACACACACTGCCATAAAAATTCAATTGGATTATACTGGATCTACATCCAAAGAAAAATAAAGGGGAATGGGAAAAGTCCTAATAAAGAACGATATGCAAATGAATGTCTGAAAACTGGTTAAATATGGTGTTTTTTCTGAATACACTGAATAAGTTATATCTGCAGAATTATTGGCTCTCTAGGGTTCCTTCTAACATTCTGGTTTGTATTTATTCCACTCCTGCATAACTAGTCGTCTGTGTGCCTGGAACACTTTCCCCCTATAAATGAAAAGATTTTAATTTCACACCATAGTTGTTTTAATATTCTAATCTTCTGTGCTTGATTTAATCAAAGGACAACAGTTGTGGTGGTAGTTTAATCTGATCGTGCAAAGATTCATCTTTTTTGTTTCAATCCCGTAAGAATAGTATATAATGTGTGTCTATCCAAGGATGAGCTGCCAGTCACTCCAATCAGTAATCTTTAAATAAATGCCTTTCAGTGCTCTTAATGACCAGGCTCAGATAAAGTAGGAACATAAATGTAGCCATCCAAGACACATTTAAATTTAGACAGTTTTGAATTAATGAAATCAAACTGCTCCATAATTATTTATGGAACGCCTTGAGTATACATAGCACATTACACAGCCCATAAGAGACTCAGTTCATGCCCTAAGTAGCTTTCAGTCTAATATAAAAATAAAGCAGTACTTGGGATAAATTGCTAAAAAGCAAGAATGATGTTGAACTCATTCAGGCTTAGAAGGCTAGGACATAGATACAAATTGTAGTTAAAATATTTGGTGTTTATGAGAACTAACAGATAAGTCATCTTTTTCTAGTGACAGAGCATGGAGTTATAGGCAATGAAGAAGAGACAGTGAAAAATAAAACTGCAATCCCATTAGTCCTTATTGCCTGCCCCCAAATGTATTCCCCCCAAGATAAGACAGAACAAGCAATTTCCATGTTGTTAAGCAGAGCATTCGAACCAGGAAAGCAGTACGGAAAGGAAAACTAAATGAGTTAGTTAAATAAGGCGGTTAACATGATAATATTTTAAAGTTTGCTTCAAGATCTTAGTTGAAAGGGATCCAGGTCAATGCTGTCAAGTTTCATCACTGCAATGAGTGGCAATCACAAAAGGAATGACTCTAAGGAAAGGGGACCCCAACATCAGATCAATCCAACAGCCTGTATAGTGTAATTATTTCTTCCAATAGAATAGAATATATGTGCTAGCAATCAGAAGACACAATGAGAACTACTTCCTCTCACAATATGTGGACAACTCAACCATAGTTTCAACTGGGAAGCTGTGAGCAACCTAGACTAAGCTAAATCCAAAACTGCTAGGGAATTTCTGGAAGCCTGACATTCAGACAAGTCAGCTATAACAAGGCACATAGAGATAAACCACATTTACACACCATTCAAAAGGCAATTAAAAAAAAGCTAAGATGGAAACAAAAAGACCAGAACACTTCCTTTCCAGATAGGCAGGGATTAACACCAGAGAAACAATCAAGCAGGAAAACAATACCCTAATCAACAAACTACCAAGGAGAAAACCACACCCCTACCAACATTGTCAGAGCAAGCCACTGTACATAAACAGGGGGCAAACCCCATTCTTATCAGCACTGATAATGTTAGCTATCCAGGTGATGAAACATCTACAAGCAAACGAACAACCTCAGAAAGCACCAAGGTCTCCATAGTAATGATTTGTTTTTGTCTATGGAAGAAGAGTGTTTCTGATGGCTTGAAGAGGTAAATTGTATTACATCTTGTCTGGTCTATAAATTTCCTAAAGTGTATAGCTCACCACCATTTTACAGGGGGGGGGAATAGAGACCCTTCCCCGGTCCAATTCAAATAATTATTTTGCAATTGTTTCACCACATAATGCTTCCTTAATATGAGTTAATGTCCCTGATCACCTATTCAAAAATTCCCGCTTAGTAACGCTGTGTTGGCTTCTAGGCAATGAGCTGATATTAAAGAATATATGCATTAGAATCAGCTAAATAATCTTGAAACATACTCTAGATAAATTTTGTTTATTTTAATCAATAAAACATTTTGTTTACTTCAAACAAATTTGTCTTTCCTTCATGTTTTTGGCATTCCACCTACCAATTGCATTCATTTATTTGCAACATCAAGCTTCATTTTTGCCTCTGGCCACATCTGCAAGGTACAGCTTGCACCAATTTAATAAAGACAAAATATTTATTTATTTATTTAAAAGCCATTTTTGCTCCTTGAGAAAACAGGAATTATTAGCTAAGGTGACATCTTCCTGAGGGGTGTATTCTACACCTACAGTATATCCTGGATGCCAGCTGGAATTTACTCCAGATAATTTTCCTCAGAGAATGCCAGTGAATAATTTTTTTTTCAATGTCCTAATAATTCAATCTAGGAAGTATTGAAATTCCGTGCTTTTGGAAAATCATGAGTATTTTGTATTGAACAGATTAGTGTTGAGTCTGTAAGATCTAAAACTTGTTTGTACTTTGCATAATAATGTAACATGTACTAAAAATTCTATCTTATAATATACTGAAGATTATTTCTGCTGAGGTTAGAAAACTGAGTGATCTAAAGATTGACAGTTTCAATTCAATAAAACCATCCAGCTCTTCTTAACAATTTTCCTGTAATATTTCATTCTGCTGTGTAGAATTTGCAAGATGCACAGGTTTAACTTTAACCAACTCCACCCTTCTCAAAAACAAAAACCCAAAATGCAACCTATATGATCATTTTTGTATGTATTTTGACATTGATAAAATACCGCTTTTAGCATGCAAATTCAGTAATGATAACAATAATTAGAATCCCAGGTCCTTGGGAAGGACTTGATAGGTGGATAAAAATGCCAAATCCAGTCATCTGGATGACTGTGTGACGAGCCAGAAAGACAAAAAAAAAAGTCTGGATAGTGGATGTAGCAGTACCTAGAGACAGCAGAACAGAGAAGGAACTGGAGAAAAATACCAAAATAGAAATAGAACTTTTCATAGAAAAGTGAGAAAAGAAAGCAAAGGTTGCACCAACAGTAATAGGCATCTGGGTGCAATCCCAAAACCACCTGAACACTATTAGCATAGACAAAATCACCACCAATCAATTGCAAAAGGCAGCTTTACTTGGAACAGCTTACCATCCTGCAACAATACCTTTAACACACAACATCTGCCTATCTCAGATCCTTCAGAAGGACCTTGATAGGTGGATAAAAATGCCAAATACAGTCTGAACATCTGGCTGACTGTGCCACAAACCATAATGAAACAGTTTAAGATGGGACTATTAGATATCCCAATTTGTACTTGGGCTTCAAAAACTCAGGAAATGGAACTATTAGATCAAGATGTATTCTGCATCAAAAAAAGTGGTAATGAACATGTTAGGAATTGTATACAGAGACTGAATACTCACATTTCCAACTGGTTTTACAGATTGACCTTTGCATGGGGGAGGCTATATTCTGGCATATAGTCATACCTCAAGTAGCATTTCCAATCATTTAATAGAGATGCCCTTGTCCAAATTACTTTTTATATATTTCTGCAAGACAAGGATTCCCCCAAATTCTCTAGTCCATTCATTATTGTTTTCAACATGTATCTGATAGACTGCCTGAGGTAGTCTAACATTATTGATGCTATTAAAATATTTATTCAGGTTTTATCAGTCAGGTAGGCTATTCTAAATCATGGTCTCTGCATTCATTTATGGGCCAGACCAGTTGTAGATATCCAGGCAGACATATGTGTTATCATTACAATTTTACAGATGATATAATGTGGAAGTTTAATGAAAATTGGAATGTAGCTACCTTAAACCAAATTGTTTGTGTTTGTTTGTATTTGTGTGTGTGCATATACCTAATGTTGTACTCTTCCTAATACATGACAATTCACTCAGTCACATGCTTTGACTAAATTATAAAAAAAATGCATGTATAATTTAATAAACATTTAAGCCAAACAATGCAAACAAATTAACTCAATTTTACTATTGCCAATTACATCTGCTTTCAGTTATTTCATATTTTCAAGGCTCTTAATAGCTTTAGGCAATTCAGGAGAATAGTTGTATCAAAATAATTATTAGAACATTTTAAAATGTCAAATTGAACAAGAAGGTTTTAATTGATTTTTAAAAGCCCTCATATACCCTGGATCACATTTCATGAGTCAGGACAGATTTAACTTTATCAGCTTTGAAGTCATACACTATATCATGGGATGTTTACCAAAAGAAATGTTCAAAAGTATTTGTGTGTTAAATGTCCTTAATTCACCTTCAATTCCCAGAGGCTTCAGAATGAAGAGGTATCCATGTCATTGCAACACAATTTCTTCAGCATGATGCTGTACTAAAGCTTCAGCACCATACAAACCTTGTGGAAATTATCCTTTGCGTCTATTCCTTGGAATGTTTGCTCTGAGGAAATTTACATTGGCTTTGAAAGTTACCGATTTACTTTAACCTGATATAGAGTAAATGGAACAAATATTGAAACCTTATTAGTTGCATTCACCTCATTGAGTAGTTTGTCCTCCTTCACACTGTGTTCCCTTAGAATAGCTGTAGGTCTGCCTGTGAATAAGAATATTCCGCAATTTTAACCATGCGCTATCCTTTGTTTTAATTGTTTTTAGAACAGTTTGTGCTCTACAAACAAGGCGAGTTATATAATTGCCAATAGAAAAGAAACATGCATAAATAGGCTTCTTCTCCAGCAGTAAAACCTGCATGTTTTAGTCAAAGAAACAGCATGAAATTCAGTTTGTGCCCTTCTACAGCCACCTCAATGTCCATGGGCATCATAATAAATTGCCTGTTTTGCTATAATTGTTCATATCCATGTTAAAGAGAGTTCGATCTACAGTTGAACCAACCAATATGTGATCTTTTAATCAGAGGGAAACTAACTTTTGGAGGAAAATAGAATATTATGAACTCAAGCTATAATGTGATACTATGCTGGTTCTGATTGCAAATGCAGAAAGTTTGCAGAAACAAAGCACTTAGTATAGGGTAGCATCATGGTCTTACCTGTGACTAATCTTTACACTTTGGAGAAAGAGATACTGAAAGAAAGAAAGTCAGTGAGTGAAGGGATGTGGATTTGTGTACCCAAGTTTACAGTACATAATTTATAAGCCCCATCTACATGGTGTGTCAAAGTTGTAAAGAAAAATGAACAGAAAAATGGTTCACAATTGACTGAGATCAAAATATTCAAAATAATAGTAAAGTATAGCCTTTCAAGACATGTATTTTTTTCAAAATAAGGATTAGTACTGGGGTTTTTTCACACTGTTCCATAGAAAAGATTCTCTGACCTTAGGTTTCATCCTAATTCCTTCCTGATGATCTGCAATTATGTGGTCTTTGTTTTTACAAGTAGGAAACTTTCAACCCAAGGGGGTGTTCAAGAATGGGATCTTAAGAGCAGCATTCTCATGCCATGACATTATGTTGAAGAATAGGTCAACTGTCAGATATGAGTATGACTGCAAATCTCAAAATCTCCTCTGATCATAATGACAGTGTTTCTGATATTAGCCTACAGATGTATTAAATAGAGTATTGAATCAGGGCTGCAAACATTTGAAGGACTACTACAGTATATGAGAGCAAATGCATAAAACTCGCTTTGTTGCCATCTGGTGGTCATTTGGATTTTTGCTGCAGGGAACTTGCAGTGCCCTCTCATTCCTAAACAAATTATTAAAGAAAAAATTAACAATACAGAAGAAAGGAGAAAAAGTTATATTAAAAAAAAGAAAAATAAACATAAAAGGGGGGAAAGGAAAGAAAAATTAGAAAACATATATAAAAATTAATTCAGATTTTAAAAATAGCATTAAACCTTGACAATATGGAGTAATGTTGATTGGACTTTTCATTACATCAATAAAAAATTAGCTCTTAGGCAGAGAACAATCCAAAATTGTAAATCTGGGATGGAAGAGTCTTTCACTTGATAAAGAATAACAGTAAATCCAAGTCTCGCGTTTGATAAATCTTCATATATTGATAGATTCTAAATTTCGGTATATTGTTCAGAATCACATACATATTTTAAAATCATATTACACTTTTATATGCTAAGAAATTTATGAATATTAAACTAAATGGAACAACAATGGGGCTCGTCCCTGATACAGTATATGTAGAAGTGATCATCTGTCAGTGATAGTGATTCTACTAGCCCTTATATTTTTTTAAGTAAAGATTTATCTGCAACTTTCAGACTGAGATTATCCCAAAAATGTTAAATATGTGAATAAGGGCTATCTTGCAAATGCGCCTTGTAGCCTTAATGCTCGAAATACAATAGAATCTTAACTCTGAAACCAAGCTGCTGTCATGATTTCAAAGAGGGTCCAATAATAGCTTTCTAATGGTGCCCATAACTATTTTGGGACTTGATCTCTCGAATTCCATGACAAAATGGAGTCAAAATGAATGTCCAATGGTAAAGTTGAAAGTCAAGAAATCTTCATCATAGGAAACTATGATAATCTAGGTTCCCTCCTCCCCACCTAAAGTTTCTTAATAATATAGCAATCTATTTAAAATACTTCTAAGTTAAACTAGTAACATGTAAATTACTCTGAGTTAACTCGGGGAGATATTCTGGAGATATAATTTAATTCCCTGTTGAAAGAATTTGATTTATATTATATAAATCAAGGAGTGTATTTACTTTGTAGAGTTATGTTTTAATATTTTTTTTTACATATTAGCAAACCCTGAGAATTGTAATTTTGTGATGTGGAACAAGAATCCTTAACAGAATTCTTCGCTCTCTCTTCCAATTCAGTGATTTTTTTTGTAGGAAATTATGGCAGTTCAGAAATCACCACCAGCTATGTATTATATATCATGTAACCCTAGAATAACAACTAAACAGTATTTCAATCTTCACTGCATTTTAGATTTCCATAAAGCACAATTAAATCAATATGCATAATTCCAAATAAATGTCATTGCTTACATTGACCAAGAAACACAAATCTCCTGAGAACATATAGAGAACATCTACTCTGAAGCTATAATACCTTACATATTTTTGGAGGAGGTTTTAAGCAAACAATATGTTCCATTGGAATACAACTTTTCATTTTGCTGTGTTCCAGTGCCAATGAAACAAAATTCTGTAGCCAGCTATTGTTCAATACTTTTTATGTGCTGCTGATTAATCTAGATCCCCTGCCCTTACTATAATTCTAAAAAATGCAGTACTGTAGGACATTTTTTTTTCTGTTTGGAAAAGCAAGGCTACTAAGTATTAAGCATGTTGATGGCCATCTATCAATGCTGGCTTGGATCTCACACCCAGTTATGGACAACCATCTAACGTATTGTTTTTATTTTATGTGAGTTAGGGAGGATATCAGGATTCATCCTGCACCATGCAGAATTTGTATCAATTGGAAGGATATATAAGGATAAATAGATATGCATTTTGTGTCTTCCTTGGACAAGTTTCTGCAGTTTTCTTGGCAACATTTTTAGAAATGGTTTGCCATTTCCTTCTTCTTACAATTGAGAGACAGTGACTCAGATGGCTTAAATGCCTAAAGCAGGACTGGAATTCAGGGTTTTCTGCTCCATCATACACCATACCACTGAGATGAAATTTCCCAAAGGTTAGAGAAGACGAATGGCATGGAAGGAGATACTAAATCTCAGGATGTTCATTAGCATTCTGTCTATCATCAGTACCAATTCTTATTCTTTTGCAATTCTGCAATCCCAAAACATGAGTTAGTCAATAAAAAAAATCCTTGCACTATATACATAATACATCATATAATAATATAATCAACACAATTCCAGAAATGGTAATGTACACCAGACTACTTAGTGGGCAGGATTTAACTGCCATGGAACATTTATGAGCAAACCTGGGTGAAGAAAAAGCTATTAGATATTAGAGTGTCTTCATAGTATAATGGGAAATAACTTTTGGTAGAGCTGGTTTTTTCTGGAAAGAATCAGCCTCTAAAACAATACCACAGATAACACCAACATCTATCCAATAACCAACTAGTTTTCCCAAAGAGCAAAACAAATGAACAAACCACAATTGCATAGTCTCTCACCACTATTATTGTTCTAGCTGAGTGCAAAACATCTGATTAATCATTGATTCATGAAAATTAGCCAAACAAAATATCTGTATACATTTATAAATTCTGTATAAATCTTTCCCTTACCTTCTTGTTTCTCTGAATAAAGAGTTTTCTGGCTAGCAAAGCCTGTAGAGCAAATTGTCTGCCTATGGACTTATGATGACAGATTCATGTCCTATGAAACATTAGTACCTTTCAAGAATTTGAAACAGGTTAGTATTGAGAAACACTGATCAAAAATCTTTTTTCTACATTTAATCTCACTAAAGGTCATATGAGTTTCTCTAGACAATCATCTCAAGAAGACAATATGATTGCATACTGTTGTGAAAATAAAGAAAAAAGGGAACTGAGTGAAATTGAAATTGATAGGTTGATTTATCCCTAGAGAAATAAATTGGGCTATAGCAGAGATTGGTAAGTGATGTTGCATGGTAGCCTCAATGATTAAAGTGGGAGGTTTTGCCTATTTCAATCATTTGTAATTTTTTTAATGAAATTTGGAAAGTAATAGGTAATAGTTTTAAGAAAAGAGATAGCAGGCATTTTGTAATTGATTTTTGTATTACAATAACCATACATGCAAAACATTAATAAATAAAATCTCCTAGGAACAGATTTTCATTTGATCTGAAGTTATGATAGAAAACAAAGGTCTTTTAAGATTTGGTTTATATACTGAAGCTACCTCTTTTATTGCCTATTTTATATAATTATGAAATTGACTTTTCACAACAAAAACTGTTGTAAGCCTCCTTACAAAATGTATTTTCTCTGGATGAATGACATATGAATGAAACTGAAAAAAAGAAATATATTTGTTTGTATCAATATGAAGCATATGTTTAATTTTTCTGTATTGCTAGCTTTTTAATCTTTGGATATTATTTCTCTTACACAGACTTATGCTTGTCTCTATTTCTCTTCAGGTTATACTGCTTTCGGTATTAGACTGTCCTCAGGTTTTTGCTTTAACATTTCTTTTTTTATTTAGTTTATTACAATTTTAGACCTTTGCAAGCCACTGCTGGACATCTGTCAATGAGCCAGAGAATACACTAAAGAATATAAATAATTTCAAACATATAAAACACATGGCATGTATAAGAAACACAAATCAGTGTTTTTCCTCTGGCATTGATTCATAAATTGCTATTTCTGTAAAGTAGGAATATTTAGAACATTACTATGTAGCCAAGATGATAAAATCATGATCTATAGATATTAAGCCAATCCTGAATTTTTTTCTGCTCCCCTCAAACCTAAATACACTAAATTCAGAGCAAACGATTGAAAATTGGTTCCAGTTTTCAATTCCACATAAAGAAGCTGTGTTAAATCTTTGAATTAAATCTTTAGCATGTCTAAAATAATTCTCCCTATTACCAAATATAATGCAAAACCAATTGTGGCTACAAATAATCACGCTTGGGACTTAATCCCGAATAACTGTATTGTCACAAATCTGACTTTTCAATGGTAAATATGAATTTGAGCTTTCTTGCTGTGTACTGTGTAGTTGCAAAACTCCCGTTCTCTTTTCATTTTTTTTTTTATTTGGTTAGCGATTATAATGTTGAAGCAGGAGCCAAATTTCACTCAGCCCCATAAACTGTATGAATGATTCATAAGCTCTGTCCTTAGCCGTGTACATAGCCACTCTATTTATATGATATGAGAATATTATATAAATACTGTGTCCTGTTAATCATACATCTGTATGCGTTTCAACTTAATCAGAGGAACAACAATTATTCCGTTCTAGCACAGATCTGTTTAAAGACCTCCTAATGTGCCAGAGATAAATTACTCAATAAACAAATGTTTAAAGACGCTGGCACTGTCCAACAGCATATTGCATTACCCTTCTGGTCTCATTGCTTATTTCTTTCTCCCACAGAGCAATCGGAGAGATTCCAACCAGCCAGCACGCACTTTTTCATGTACTAGCTCACCAACCACAATGGCTGACTCTCCAGAGACCTGATGTAAGGAGTTCAGAAGTACATGTTATGATTGTTTCTTTAACTCCACTGACGTGCACTTTCGTGTGGTTTACTCCATTCCTATATCTTCTTTTTTAGAATCTAGATATCCCACAGCACTTCTGGTTGGGGACACATATTAATCTCATTGTGGCTGTAATTTAAGAAAAATAGGACATCTGATTACCTTCAGATACATGTTTTTAAAAAGAAAAACAATTTGGTGAAGGAAAAATGAAATTTTAAGCATTTTACTCCTTTCAGTATCACTGATTCCTAGTCTGTCTAATGCTATGATCCTAATGGAGTATTTTGAATGTAAACAATCTACAATTATTCTTAACTTTGTCTCATGGTGCTATAGCAAACTGTACATAAGGATTTCAATCCATCCAGCCAAAGTTATCTTTGAAATTAAGCAAGTACTTTAGTAATTTTCACTTTAAACATTTTTTGAAATCTGTTCTGTTACAATCATAAAGACCATAAAATAGATTGTCTCTGGATCTACCAATAACTAAATATGCATTATAAATATTATAATACCATAATTTTATACACAAAAATCATTTAACTATCTTAACAATAAGTCAATATGTGTATATTTTCCAGTATTCTAGAACTAACAGGGAAAACATGTAACATTTAGAAGAAACAACAGAAAAATCTGTATCTCAACTCAAGTAATCTCAATATTTATGGATATTTGTATACATGCCTTCTTTATTTATTTACTCACAGATACACACATTAACTCACACTTATCTTTCAGCCATCTTGATTATTTTTCAGAACATGTAGGCTGTGTTGACATGTCTAACCAAAATATGGGAATAATATCACTGCTGAGGGAGAAAAGAAACCCTTCATAATGTCAACAGCAATTGAAAATGAAACCACTGTTTCTGTTTTGGGTGACACTTCGATGAAAACCATTTGGCATCTACATCAAATTAGATCTGCATGACTGCTGCACCGCTAATGATTGGCAGACTTCTGTCAGGGTCTAATCTCATGGCAACCATGATACAGATTCAGGTGCCTGAGATCTATATAATTCCCACTTGCACCTTCTTTAAAGGAGCAGTTAAACCTCACGGTTCTGCCGACCTTTGGGCTAGAGTGGGTGATGAACTCAGTGGGATGTTTTGGGCTATTAGATTGTATTGGCTTTGTGCACTTTTCCTTTCCAGGCTATGTATGTGCCTGTTCGTTTTATTTTATACATCACTCATGGTCTTGATGGAAAGGAGAGAGAGGGAGAGAGAGAGATGGTGGTGGTGGTGGGGCTGATGGTGGTGGTGGTGGTGGTGGAGGAGGAGGAGGAGGAGGATGAAAGATAAAGATAATATAGAGGTAGAGGTAAATAAATCATAGAAATTAGAGAGAGAAATATGTCAGATTGATAAACTGATAGAGATGAGAGTGAGAGAATTTTCCTTTCCAATATGTGTTCCTACCTGTATATAACTATCATTGATTCAGTAGAACATACATGCAAAGCAGTAAGAAGTTAGTTTTTCCTCCTTGGGTTGCTCCTTTACAATAGGGACTATAGGATGGACCATAAGTCTAGTTTTACCCAAGTTAAAAATGTGGAACACCCATATCCAAAGTATAGTGGAAAACATATGAAATAGTAAGCAAGAGCCATAACAATGCTATGTTCATTAGCACAATTTGATCCCTTTGAATTCACTTTGCCAACTATGAATGAATTCTTCCATTTCTTATTTTCTTTACTATAAATTCCAGTGGTCAAGATTTAGATTGCTTTTGCAAAATGAGAGGTATGTATGTATGTATGTATGTATGTATGTATGTATGTATGTATGTATGTATGTATGTATGTGTCTGTCTGTCTGTCTATCTATCTATCTATCTATCTATCTATCTATCTCCTAAGATTAAGGGAGTCATCATAAATAATTGCTACAAGGTAGTCCTTGACTTTTAGAACATTTTTTAGTGACTGTTTGAAGTTACAACAAGTTACGAGAGTGACTTATGACCGTTTTTCACACTTATTGCAGCATCCCCCATGGTCACATGATCAAAATTCAAATACTTGGCAACTTGTTCATATTTATGACAGTTGCAGTGTCCCAGGGTCATGTGATCACCTTTTGACACCTTCTCACAAGCAAAGTCAATGGGGAAGCCAGATTTACTTAACAACCTTGCTACTAATTTAACAGCTGCAGTGATTCAATTAACAACTGTGGCCATAAAGATCATAAAATGGGGCAAAACTCACTTAACAAATGTCTCACTTAACAACAGAAATTTTGGGCTCAATTGTGATTGTAAGTCAAGGACTACCTATATTCAATAAAATGGAAGGGTCTCAGATCCAATGGACTCAAAGCAACCATTTCTTTACTGAACATTGGCAACTTTAAGATTTCTGGACTTCAACTCCCAGAATTCCTCAGACAGCATGCTTAAAGTTGCTACGGTTGAGAAACATTGCCCTAGAGTGCTTCCTCTTTATCAGCAGAATGTGCTCAAAAGTCCCAACAAAAGATAGCAATTAATCAAATCAATGCAGGCCACTGAATTATGTAAAGCACATGTTTTGTGTGTGCTCCTGAATTTAATTTTTCCATCTCCACTTAAAAGGCTCCAAGTAGATGATGGGAAATCTTATTGCACAAAATGCCAAATAGTTGCCCATAACAAGAGGGGACAACGCTGGGCAAAATTGACATACGCAAAGCATAGGCAAGGAATGCATCTGAAAACCTCCAACAGACGGTTTTAAATACTTCAGTAAGAGGAGAAAGAAGGCCTTTGCCTTCCTCTCAGAACCGATCCAGATGCCTTTTGCCTATTGGAGGAGGGAGGCCTCTATGGCTGTGCAGCTTTGTTTTGCTTTTTTCTCACTGTCCTTTCAAATCCTCTTTGCACTCAATAACTGCTGTTGTTTCTTAAACCCTAAAGACTTAAAAACTCTCAATGGCTCTTCAAAACAATTCTTTAGAAAAAGAGTCCTGTCAAAGTACTGTTTCGGAACAGCAAGTTCCCATGGCAAAACACATAGGTGTGCAGTTGCAGAGGAAAAAACACTATGTGCATAAAGAAGGATGGCAATTAGGCAACCTGTCAACAAAGATCTGACATCAGATGTCTAAAACTGCAATAAACCCAAATACCAATTTATAAAAACACACAAAGTGTTTCACTAAGAATTGAGGGAACCGCCATTGTTTGATTCTTGTTTTTAAGCTTCTCAAATTATAGCATCTCCTATATATATAAGGTGGTTTAGCACCTATGGTGTCTAGAAGTGCTATGTGTCCTGAAAGGCAGAGATATTCAGGAGGCATTGATAAACTAGATGTGAGCAGGTACTGTACTCTGTACATACAGAATTATAAAAATGTTTTCCATGCTATCAAGCAATTTCAGGGCATTAAAAAAATGCCTCTATTGTTTTGTGGGGAGTGAAATGCCTGTATGGATGTGTTCGTATAACCAACTATCAAGCTTGACTCAATAATGTCTGTATTTAGACATGTATTATTAAATTTGCCATATTGGTTTTAATGGTATATTTCTCCAGTTAAAAAAAAAATCATGAATGTATCTTCCACCCCAGAATTATGTGGGACTTGGCAGAAATCATTATCTATGGTTCCCTATTAAAGTGGAGAGAGATAATAAGCAAAATGCTGCATAGTTCAAACGTGGGCGTGGCATCTTCAATGTTGTATTAATACTTTAGGTGAAAAAGTGAGAGAATGTTTACCAAATTTGCAAATGGTTTTTTTTAACATAGGTGTGGTAGCTGAAAATAATAGTAGGCTGAAAATACCAGAATTAAATTTAACTGAAAGTTCTAACAAAGAGAAATTGAGGGCTACCAAAATAGTAAATCTGCACTTTAAGCTGTATTAATAAAGGCATACTGTTGTTTTAAAATTACAGAACCAGGGGACTAGAAACCAAGCCTCTGAAAAGAGCTTGAGGGAAGTAGACATGTGAGCAAAGATGGCTGACTAGGAAGGGATTGATAAAAGATAAGTTCACACTCCTCAAGTATCTGAAGAAACCATGCTGCAAGGGACCTTGGCCTGTTCACTATCATACCAAAGTGCAGAGTAATATTCTTAAATTTCAGGAGAAGCAGCTTTCTTTTGGATGTGAGACAACACTCCCTTTGACCATAAAAGCAGTTTGATGGTGGAACTAGTTAGTCAGATTTTCCTTCACTTAGAATGGTCAAGCAGAACCTGACAGAGCCAACTGGATTCGATGCTTTAATTTCATTTTCCACAATGAGCAGCAAATAGGCTATGAGATGCTAAAGGGTTTCTACCAAAACCCTGCTCGGAGATATGCATCAGTTCATGAGCACTGAATGTATATAGGAGCTGTGCAACGCAGGCTGCCCTTGTTATATTCCTGGCAGCTCCTGCTGGTTAATATGGCAAGATCAGAGAAAGAGGAGACAGGCTGATTTTGCTGTATGCCTCCCTGTCTTTAGGGGACATATAGCTATTTTCTTAAAACCCTTACATTCCAATCAATGCAAGGAGACAAAGGAGATGCTTATTCAAAGCAATGTTTCAGGCTGCTGAAACACAACATCTCCTTAACGGGATTTGATAAGTCCCCCATCCCTTCATAATCAGTTCTAAACCTCCATTAACTTCTTTTTAGGAGCTAATTTTCAGTAATAACCTTGTAAATATAATCAACGGATTGTTTATTCTCTCATATTTAAAATGTTGGTGGAAGTGCATGTAACTGAATATAAAGTTCTATTTGCACTGAACTAACAATTGACTTTCTAATTATTGATTTGTGTCATAATTTTACATCACTCGTTATCAAATGCTGGACAGTTATTCCTCTGCCTTTGGCATATATATCACATTTCCAGTTCTTTAGCATAAAAAGAATTCAAATTGCCCCAAAATGTAAAGATAAGAAAAGCTGCTGCATATTCTATTTACTATTGCCTTATTGATAGAGGCAAATTTTGGGAAGAGAGGGGTGGAAGGTTATGTTTTCATGCATATCATAATCTTTTGGAATAAATAAGTGCAGTTTGTAATCAACCAATTATTATTGTATCTTCTATCATTTCCATGGTAAACACAGATGGACAATTTTTTCTAATTGAAACCCCTGACTTATAGTAATTTATTAATTCACCCTGGGTGCTAGTGACATGCATAGAGTCTGAAGATCCAGTAGTTCACATATGAGACAGGTGCTCCATCATGGAGCTACATTGCAACCTCATGTGCTTTATTTTCCCAGAAAATGTCATTATATGCTCATAAATAATTTTTTGTCCCTTCCCAAAAGACAACACTACAGAACCATCAAACACAGTTTCCATCACACACTATTAAGCATTATTTCATATGAATTCTGGGCACACTGCATTTGTCGCAGGCAAGCTGAAGTCATGGCAGAAGGCTGGATTTGCTGTCAATTAGCCACAACGTAATTGTGGGGATTGACTGGTAAAGTTTCCAGTATTCCAAACACTTAGTCCTATAATTGAATTCTATATATTATATGTGCCTCAGCAGATGGCAGTATCTTGCCAACCTTTTCTAGATTCAGAAACTAAGTGAGGTCAGTCCAGGATAGCTTTTGGATGGGAGAATACAAGGGAATACCAGATCTGCAGACTAGTCTGGAAAATTCAAACGCATTTGGGAAGAAGACAATGACATACTTATATACTATTGCCAAGAAATATCCATGGACATGTTCATGAAGTCTCCAAGGGCTTGAGCCAACTCAACAGCATACCTTGCAGTATCCTTTGGACTACATCTGAATTTCAGCTGCTCTGGGTATCCCATCACAGATCTACTGACTGTAAAGAAATGTAGAGATGACCTTGGAGAAAGAGTAGCTGAACCATTAATGGAGAAGTCCTGGCAAGTGGAAAGTGGGAGACAGAAACTCCTAGCAGCTCCATCTTGATTCTGCTTGATAATGCATGCAATAGGATTGGGAGAAACTCTGAGTAGCTTTCCAGCTTCTGCTATTATACTCTGTAGCAATAAAACAACCTTCCTGGAATTAGATTAGATTAGGTCATCTTTAGTGTCATTTTTTACTGTGGGCACAACGGCACACATTAAAAATGAAATTTAGTTGCTTGCTGTCAAGGTGTACATAGACATAACACACATTTAAACATACTATATACAACATATGTATAGACCTATACCCTTACATATAAGTAACATATAAATATTAATCACTGTCCATCTTGAATACATAATGGAAGGAGGAAGCTTTAGAGTTCACAAGGTTAATACTGTATGGAACAAAACTGTGACTGAATCTGGATGTTCTGCTTCGGATACCACAGAGCCTCCTCCCAGAAAGTAACAAGGAAAACAAGTCGTGAAGAGGATGTTTTCGTGTCCCAGACAATCTTACGGACTCTGCTCAAGCATCGCTTATATACTGTGTCCTGGATGGAAGGGAGGGAACTGCCAATGATCTTTTCAGCCATCCTCACCACTCTCTGCACTGCCTTCCTGTCTGAAGCAGTGATGCTTCTAAACCAGACGGTAATGCAATATGACAGGATGCTCTCGATTGTCCCTCTGTAGAAAGTGGTAAGGATAGGGAAAGGAAGATGTGCTTTTCTCATGCAACGCAGAAAATGCAGGTGCTGCTGTGTCCACTTCAACAGTGTGTCTCACTGTTGAGAGACCAAGCCAGCTTACTTGTTAACTGCACATCCAGGAATTTGATGCTGGTAACCATCCCCACAGGTGAATCATTAATGCACAGAGGAATGTGACTGTGCCTGCCTTTTCTGAAATCGACAATGATCTCTTTGGTTTTTCCAATGTTTAACACTAGGCTGTTTTCCTTACACCGGTTCACCAAACCTTCAACCTCCTTGCAGTAAGCACCCCCATTGTCTTTCCTCACCTGCCTGGCTCATTAGCTTTGGATTATATTGAGGCATTTTTAGTTCTTTAATCATAAAGTATTTCTAATCCATGTGAAACCCTAGCTAGAATAAACCCAAGCCTCTTTTTCATCCTATGTACTTCCAGATAATATAATTATTCTTTTTTCATCCTATGTACTTCCAGATAATATAATTATTTTGTCCTAAATCTCCAATGAATTAGGATGATTAAAACAAAAACAGGTTTTTAAATTTTATGTAAAGAATACTGCCTATTAGGAAAGCAAATTAGTTGATTTGTGCCATGAAGCAATAACATTTATACTGAGTAACTGAGAACAATATTATATTAATTCAAAAATTCTACTTATCCTATTTGTCTTTTACATAACACTAAAGAGCCTTGCAACTCAGGGCCTATAATCTGTATTTTAGAAAAGTTTCTTTGTTATGGAAATGACGAACTTCATTGGTCTTGAGATAGGACACACTATCTGAATTTCTGTGGCTCTCCAACATCCCTGATTGGAAGAAAGTGGCTGTCCTGTGAGTTTTTATCTGAAGAATAATTAATCTTCATTGAACAAGTAGTTTTCTTAGGTCTACAGAAATACTGTTATTAAATGCTGAACTTGGCAGATACCTGAGAATCTGTATCTGTATATATAGAGACCTGTTATTTTGGTGAGAAGTATGTGGGTGAAGGATTGTCCAACTGGTTTAAAAAAAAACCATCCTCATTCCTACAGGGAGATGTCCATTTCCAAAGTTCATAAAGATACTCATTGCAGTTATCTCAGCTTTGAACAGTGAGAAGATTGGGCAGTTATAAAAATACCTGGAATTGCTCTGAACCATTGCTGCCAGCTTGTATAACCTTCTTTTAATCTGCCCAAGACAATACACTGATGTGAAGAAGGAGCTGCAGATGCCACTGGCTCATTGATTCTCTGATAATCAAGGGTGGCAATGAAGTACAACAAAAGCAGCTGTTAAAACTGCTGCATGGGAGGAGTATAGACTGTTCATCCTACTCTCACAATTCTTTTCTTTGCAGTAAGTCCCATGGAGTTCAACACAGCTTATTGCTAGATACATGAATGTAAGACTATGGCATTTCTATGATTTTTTTTTCCTGCTGTCTCTCCTGCTTTTGTTGTTCAAAGGTCGAGGGGGAGATTATTTTTATGTCCTCCTGATTTATTTCTTTACTTTGGGTTGCATAATGCCATGAAAATTCTCAGAATTCTAAAACAAATTACAAATAGCACTAGATGGATGAGTGGATGGAAATTAATGTTTATAATTTCTTGCCTCTGCTGTCTTTTAGCCAGAGTAGAAGCTATCAGGATCACAACTAAAGAGGGAAATAGAGGATCTTTAGAGGATCAGTAATAGGGGATTTGACAGAAGGGTTTTTTTTACTCATAGTTGAACTGATAGATTGAAACCGGAGTAATCAGGGTATTTGATTGAAAATTATATGGTGGTCAGAAATTCAATTAAGACACTAGTCCACCAAAACTGAAGTTGTGCTATATTATTATTATTATTAATAATAATAATAATAATAATAATAATAATAATAATAATAATAAAGTTGGAAGGGACCTTGGAGGTCATCTAGTCCAACCCCCAGCTCAGACAGGAAACCCTATGCCATGTCGAACAAATGGCTGTCCAGTCTCTTCTTAAAAACTTCCAGTGTTGGAGCATTCACTGCTTCTGGAGGCAGGTTGTTCCACTGGTTAATTGTTCTAACTGTCAGGAAGTATATATGAGCTGTAAGCTTTTATAGAAGGAAGTATATCAATATATGCATAAATCTGTTTTCTTTAGCTAAATAGAAAATGAGCATGTAGGGATAAAAAAATTAAAAAATATATTTTTTCTATTTATAAACATTTGTCTGTTTCTAAAGTGAAGAATAGTGTTTCTAAGCAAGAAAATTACATTGTAAGATACATCCTGAATGTAAAAAGGAATAATGTGAAACAATAGTTGGTAAATTCTTGTTATTAGAAAATTGCAAGGGGAAATTATACATTGCATCTGGTTTTGAATGAATGTACATAAAATAAACAGGCTTGTTAAAAGCCAGAACTGTCAAGTATTTTGATATTGCTCTTTTACACTCTCATTTTTCCTTCCCTCAGTCTGAGTGTAATGAGTTTGGAAAAAGTAATTTGAGATAAGACTTTTCTGTACTCAGAAAAAACTAAAGAGATTTTCTCTATATCAACCTGTTCCAAATCTCTTTGGAAAGAATATCAGGCCTTTGTTTTACTCTTGCATTTTTAGAAATTAAATGTGTAGCCCTTCAGAAGTGTTAGAGGAGGGTCCAAAATTAGACATCGTTTGCCTCTTGCAGGAAAACATGCAGCTGAACTGAAGAATCCTTTCTATGTACTATAAAGATGTTATACTACAACTTAAAAGTGCTCCATAGCTGCTGGTCAGTATCGGTCAGTATCTGCTTCACAACAACACATCCTTTGTAGATTGTGGGTGAATGCATTCTTTTCCTGACTTCACAGAAGGCTGGGGGAATGGTGCCTGAAATATAGACCTTTTTCAAGACCTCTTCACTTTTGGTTTCTGTATTTTTCCTCCCATCTCCTTTCCCAGTGTGTTCATGGATAAATGAGGACCATAATATCCTTCCTCTACCTTCCAGAAATGATTTTGAAGTTCCCTTTTGGAAAAGGCAAAATATAGCAAACGACTGCTCTTAAAAATATCTTGAGTTATGTTTGTTATGAGAAGCTTTGGGCCAAGTTCCACAGCAGCAAATGTGAATGGCCAAAGTCAGGGGAAACAGGGTTTGTTCTGTCCTGCTCGGCAACAACACTTGCCTTCTCTGTAAATCTTCTCACTGGCTATTAAGGCTTTGTAAGTTAAGATCAAAACTGAGTGTTTAAGTCTGGGTCAGATGGGAGAGGATGGATGAGAGGGGGAAAGCTGGTTTAAGATTAAAAGAGGGTTGTTGTTGTTCTTGTAATTGTTGTTGTTGTTGTTATTGTTGTTACGCTCACATTTCCCCCTTGCCTGGCCACACACAGTCTCCAATGCATTTCACAAAACCTTTGTCAATCTCTGAGGTTTTACAGTTTAAACCTCTGAGGTTTTACAGTTTAACGACATTATGGCCAAAATCCAAACAACAACTTTAAGCATATTCGTGGGCTTTTATGGGCCTGGTTAGATTTCTTTCTTTTGCTTTGTTTCTTGGAACAGCAGCCTCTCCCTCTCACTGAGGACACCTTCTTCTCCTTGCAAAATATTCAGCCTCAGAGGGCAGAACAAAGGTAAATAATAACTTTATGGCTGATTTCAAATTGCCCGCCCCTCATTGTACTGCATTGATATATGGAACGCACACTATAAACCAGATGGGTAGTTTAATTGGCTTCTCTTGATTGAGTCTTCTCTTTCTTCTAAAAAGTTCTGCCTGGCATACATTGTTCTCTGTGCATATTTGTCCAGCAGAGAAAACCCTATAAAATGAGAAATTGGGAGTGGCCCAGAGACATCCAAGGAGCTTAATGGCTGTTGGGTGTAGATCTTCACAGTCTGAGCATGACTAAACATTACACCTTGCTTCTTCAAGGTTGCTTCTCTAGCCCCAAGACATGGTTTGTGTGCCGGGTTCCTGCTTTTTGTTTCTTAATACCACTAAAGAAAGTCTGGCTACATCACAGTGTGAAAAATAGCCTTGTGAAAATTTCAGATGTTCCTAGGAAGAGGTAGAAGTCATGCTCAGACTAAGGAATTAAGCAAAGATAGTATTGTTCATAAATCATGATTTATGTGCCAGGCTCCAGGTTTATTTACTTTGTCAGTTGGCCCCCTGAAGATCTGGAAGAATTCAAAGTCACAGGGAATAAACTAGAATAGAGGAGATTCAAGACATGACAACACTTTTTGTCCAAAGATTAGCCATAGATTTTATCTTGGACCTGATTGTTCATATTAACACTCTTTCCCACCCCCCCAAAAAAAACCCCAAGCAAACACACCACTAAATATTTTAGTTTTATGGTGGAACCTGTCAGTCAGGAAGGAGATGCTAGTCATCTTTCTCCCTCCAGAGCTCATATTTGCCTAGTCATACTTTTCCCCTGCTCCTTTCCTAGGAAAAAACATTGATCTCCAAAGAGAGATTAGGGCATATAAATTATGAGTGGAAAATCAATGTGCTGTTTCAGATGATCAGATTACACTCAGGGAAACCCAGATTTAAATCCCTTCTCTGCTTTGAAGTTCACAAGGTGACGGGAGGGGGGGAGGGAAGGGCACAATTTTTCTTTAAGACTACAGTAGTACCCTCAGAGGATTCTTAGAAAGATAAATGGGAAAGGAAGGAAGGGAGGGAGGGAAAAGAGAACATGGAATGATGTAAATGATGTTGATCTTCCTGGAAGAAAACTGAGATATAAATAAAACACAATTTGGGGTCTGTTTATGATTTGTTCCTAGCTTTCTCTGCAAGAGCTTTTGAATTTTTGACAGAGTATAGATTCTTTCTCAAGGTGCAGGTGGGATGCTGCCTTTTTGCTCTGCTAGTTGCTACTTAAAGCAAATATGTTTTGCAAAGGGGTGAGGAAGATTCAAGGTCAGCATGCTTGTCAATTCAAGAACAATTTAAAACCTAGCTTTTCTAAAAGCCTAAATGTAGGTCCAGTTGGTAGAGCTTTCTTTTCCCTTTCAAATTAATATTCATGGTGGAATAAGTAATCTATGCACAACAAGGAATCAAAACTCTGCACATGGGGTAACCATTTATCCAAACTTGCTCAGAGCAACTTACTCACATATTAAAATCTATGGGGAACTTCTTATACTGTCATTCTCAAGCAGTTATATCATCTCATACCAAACAGAGGATCTGCAAAAAAAAAAAAAAAAAACAGAAGTAAAGAGACAGCCATATTTTCTATGTCTGTTTTACCTGCTGACCTCCGTAAAGTAAGAATTTTAAAAATCAAACATTTTAAAAATCAAATGAATAGCCAGCAGTTCATTTATATGAATAGCCCGCTATTGTCTGTGCAACACATGAAACACGGGCCCAGGCAAAACTGAGCAACTGGCAGAAGACCAACCAAAATCAGCAAGAAGTGAAGAGTAACTGGACTGCAAAAAAACATCTGGAGATGCAGACAATGACCACAAGCAAGAAGAGGAAAAGCAGCAGGAGGTCACTTCCCCAGAATAGAGATGGGGAAGAAATTCATTTAGTTTGAATCTAAATGCAGACTTGTCTAACTTTTCAATTTCAAACCATCACAGAATCCAAGATGTAATTGTCATGCAGATTTTTCCATTCTTTAATTTTGCAGTAGAGTTCAGCATTTTTTTAGATGTCTACTATATTGCACTGCACTGTACTGCACTACACTATTCTATACTGCATATCCAGGGGGAAAGCTTCCAATGCATTCTACAGAAGGGAAAGTATTTGCAAACATAGCATCTTTGGGGCAAAATTGCAAACTCAGACATGTCCAGAGGGAAGTCCACATTTATTTGCAGATTTGCCCATCCTTACCATTCTTACTTCTTCAGGCTAGTCAGGGGACCAGAAGCTATTATGCTTTCCAAAACAGAAAGACCCACTATGTAAGGAAGGTTTTCAGAAGGTTGATTGTGGAGCCAAGGTATTTCCTGTGCACAAACATAAAATGGTTGCTTCCAAGTGACTGAATGACATGTTTTCTCTAGCTCTCTGCAGCAGCGCTGACCCTAACTGCAGAATCTCACAGCATGTGGCTGCAAGCCTTTCGTGCACTGCTTCTCCTGCAAAACATCACATACTCTCCAGTGGGTGTGGTTGACCTCCACCACCCTGCAGCTCAGCCAGCATGTGACTTGATCATTAACATGCCAGTCAGCTCGGAAAGGAATGTGGGTGGGATGGCATTGACTGCATATTAGACTTCCCGACTGACTCTCCATCTCTGTCTCCGCCCACCCTCCTTCCTTCTATTAATACATCCCCAGCTCACAGATTAGAAATGCACACTGTGCTGTCCCAACCAACACAGAAACCAGCTGGCCAGAATTAAATGACATTTGCTTCGAGTAGCATGTAGTCTAAGATCGCAGCTTCAGTTTTCTGCAGTAGTATCAAAAGTAAAAACATTTTTTTAAAAAAATAGAAACATGTGTGGTGGTCATTTTTTAAAAAATAAGTAGGTGGGCTTAATACCTTTTAAAACATTTTTCAGCAAAGTATTCAGTACAAGCCTTTGAATGTTCCAATCCAACCAGCTTTTTTTCATAGTTCCATATTTTACTACCTTAGGCAGCTGTCCCCATATTTTGCATTTTTTTTCAAACCACTCAGATTCTCTGGGTCAGGCACCTCCCTCCTTTGAATGCAGCTGACAGTGTCATTCCCATGAGCTTCATAGGTGTGGGGTACTTTCCCCTCCAGACACAGGACTTAGAAAGATGGGAGACGGATATTGTGCTTTATTGAGAAGGCTTCTTATAAAATTGTTTGGAGTTAAAGATGATGTGAATGGTACTATTTTTTTATATACAGTCTTGAAAGGAAAATTAAATAAAGAGAGGGGGGGAATCTAAGGCTGTTACAGGTAATTGGTGCTTTTGTCTCACAACTAAATGCATTAATTGCTCACAGACCTCCAGATATATTGCTTCTCTTATTTGCAGATTTTGAAACCTGAACTTGGCAGTCTGCTATTGGATTGGATATAAAGGACAAGGACCCTGAGTGCATGACTAAAGGAATCACTGTTCCTCAAATCTTTTAAAATACTGCCTTTTTCCATCTGTTCAGGGGCAAATATAGAGTCCAGCTCATTAAAGTAAGCAAAAAAAAAAAAAAAGGGAAGAGGAAGGGTTTCAAAGGAAACAACCTACACTTTGTTGGAACCTGGTAATATGGAGGGGGGGATCTATCCTCTCCCAAAGAAGATGTGGAGGGGCATATATAATATTTATATTATGCCTATTGGATCAAACTGACCAAGTCTTAATTTTATTCTCTTCACAGCATGAAATTAGTACTTTCATATGCCACATTTATGATATATTCAGAACAACCCTGGGCATGTTGATTTAAGACCAGATCTATGAAATGCTTTAACTTTCCTTAGGCAACAGCTGGAAAAAAGAAAGTGCCCCTGTTCCATTGCAGAGCTACCAGATTTCAGCAGCAAAAAAATGGAAATCATTAGATGAGGGCAAAGAATTTGAGTTTTGTGTATCTCTTTGCTGCCCTTTAATAGTCATCCTGATTTTAAACTTGGTAATCCTACTCCATTTTTTTTTTCTCTCTCCTTGAACAGTTTCCATTTACCTATTACTAAAGACTAAATTTAAGGCTCAAAATCAATGCCTTCATTTTTCTCTTCCCTATCCTTCCCTTTTTCCTTTCCTGGGTAATCCTATAACAAATTACTTCCTTGCTTTCCCTAATTGCATCTTAGCAGAGTCATTTTTTTTAAACTGTAAGAGTCTAGGCTGCTTTTAGATGAAGAAATATATGAAACCAGTCGGCCTCATTATTTTTTCCAGTTTCTTTTAATCAAACATTCCCAAGAAGTGGAGCGCATATAATCAAGGGGGGGGGGGGAGAATGGGGGAAGTATCCATTTCATGTCTGCCTCTCGATGACTTATTCCATTTCTGTCAAATGAGACTAATTAAGGTAAGTGGCAGATGGAAATTCTATATTTCAGTTGGGAAGGAGAGTTGTTTTATCTGGATTCATATTTTCTTTAACATTAAAAATATTCCAGTTTACTTTTAGTCCACATAAAAGTCCCACTGCTGCCAATTCCAGTGCAGCTGTCAACACCAAAATATATCTTCATAAAATGGGAAGCAGGAGGAGAGAACGTTCTTCTTTATTAGAAGAGATATATGTGAATGATTTTATGTAGATTGTGTATCCAACTCTGTGGAAGGAATTTGGAAGGATGCCGTTCTTTGGCAATGAAATATGAAACCAGCATCAGTTAAAACAGCCTAGTGCCTTGCAAAACTGTTGGACCTACAGCTGTTATCATTCTCAGCCAGAATAGTCAACAGCTGGGCAGACAGGCTCTTCTGGAAGGAGCTATCCCCGAAATACAGGTTTGCAAATGGCTGAATGAAATAAGCAACTCCCAGACACAAACATTTGAAGGCCATACATAGCACAGGAAAGAGAAAGGGAAAAATGGTAGGGCTACAGTTTTCCCACTTTGGGTTTCTCATATAGTTTCTAACCATGTGAAGACACTTTTGTGCAGTGGTTAAGGAAACAAGCTAAAAACTGAGGGGCAGTGAATTCTAGTTTCACCTTAGGAACAAAGCCAGCTGGGTGTGACCTTGGGCCAGTCTCTCTCCTTCAGTTAGAGGAAGAAGGAAATGGCAAATCATTGCTGAAAAATGCTGCTGAGAAAAATGCAGGGACTGTCTCCAGTCACCAATAGTCAAAAACCTATTTGAAGGTATGTGCACACACACAAAAATATCTACTTACCTATTCTCAGAAGCTCAAATGCATCTGCATTTCTGGAAATGCAGCCTATTCATCTCTCATTCATTCTGCCCACAGCATCCCATTCTTTCTCACACACATTCTGTCCACACAACCTCAGCCACACCTTCCTCTTCCTTCTTTGTCCCCACTTTCCTTTGTAACCATCTCCCCTCCTCCCTTACCTCCCAGACTTAGACTTGTAGACATTGCACACAGAGAAGACATTTTCCCTCTAAAGCAGGAGTAGGCAACCTTGGCTCTTTTATGACTCGTGGACTTCAACTCCCAGAATTCCTGAGCCAGCTGTGCTGGCTCAGGAATTCTGGGAGTTGAAGTCCACGAGTCATAAAAGAGCCAAGGTTGCCTACCCCTGCTCTAAAGTAATTGCTGCATCTGAGGAGTGTTTGTGATTTGGTACAGAATGAAACTGTAGAGGAATAGGAGAGTTAATGTGAAATGAGTTTGATTTTAAGAAAAATATAGGAAAATTATATTGCCGATATAATTTCATTGACATGAATAAAGAAGTGGTTTGCCGTTGTCTTTTCCCAACATTTTTGTTCCCACTTCTCACATCTAGGACTTAATGGACGAATCAAGTTTTTAGCACTATATCTCAAAACCACAAAGCCTCACAAGAGGTATTTGAATGGCCTATAATGATACTAAAAAAAAATAATTCATGAAAACCATGCAAAAGGTAAGGGTTTTTTAAAAAGGATATTTTATGAGAAAAAATACAATCTGTTCATCATTTTGATTTGCAGACATTGTTTTGGAAAGCCTAATTATACCAAGTGGGAAACATAAGTAAAATTAGACCATATTTGCTATGATATTTTAATTGTTTGCCTGAAATAAATTGAAACTAATATCAGTTGGCAGTTTTCAGAATTCATTCATTCATTCATTCATTTATTTGTTTGTTTGTTTATTTAGAAATTGCTTCAATCTAAAGACTCTAAGTCTAAGAGGTGTACCCTAACAGCAAAAGTAAATGCAAAATACAATATTAAAGCCAATGATGCACATGAAATATACAAGATTAAAATTGTTCAACAATATGAATTTAATCATAGGAATTTCTTTTCTTGAGAGAAAAGAGAAAGACAAGCACAATAACAAAAAGATTTTTTTTTAAAAAATGGAATTAATGTGTTGTGGATTGTTTGGTACGTATAATGGATAGGCAGGCTGGTTAGCAGGAAGACAAATGTATCAAATCATAATATTTATGTTGAAAGTAAATGGTAAATGGGATTAAACATAAAACTATAACTATTATTAATCATGTATATAGACATAATTAGTGCACATTGAAAATGCTGGAAGGTGAAGACTTTTTTTTAATTAGTTGGAGTGGAAAAAAAAGGTATAAACCAAGATAATTTTAGAACTCTATCGTACTAGCCTTTTGGCTAATTTCCTGAAGGGTTACTCTATAACAAAATGGATCATGGATTTCTGATCCAAACTACATTACGGTCATATCTATAAACTCTGCACCCAATCAGTGGATAGATCTCATATATCTTGAACTGCATGCACCATGCATATCTAGCATGGTGCTAGAAAGAAGGGAAAGTATTTTAATGTCAGTGGGACAGTTGTTTTTCCCAAAGGTGCTTTTTCAAAAGCAACTGGACTTTCTTGGCTTTTTCCTTGAAAATGTTTTGCTTCTCATCCAAGAAGCTTCTTCAGTTCTGAATCTTTGGGACAACCCTGACCCGGATGATTGAGATTCTCCATAGATGGACAGTTATTTTGTGTACAATTCAAAGTATTCCATCATTTCTATAACGCCGCTGTCCAATTTACTTGCTATCTAACCTTAATTAAAGTTACCCATGCTTAATTTCTGAAAAGAGTAAAGAGGGATATGGCAGGATGCAAAGATGGCAAGAAGAAACCATGCATTGCAGTTGAAAGGCACAAGCTTTCATCAGAAACATGTTTTGGAATCAAGAACAGACATTCTGCATGGATCTGGAATTAAAACTGATAAGTCTTGATCTGCAACAAGTGTTTTAACTTACTAGTGTCAAACTACATCTGAATATTATTTATTTATTTCTGTCTTACACTAGAATACAGGGTAAAACAATGGTTGAAACATTACAATCTCTACTAGGAAGTTTGAACACAATGTTTATTTTTAGGCTTTTTTCAAATGTCAACAATGCTATTTATTCTTACTTCAGGAAGAAAAACTTCCCAGAATTCAAGAATAGCTGCTGACTTTGAAACACTGCCAGGTGATTTTATGCTGATCTTAATTGGTTCTGGGATGCCTGAGGATTGTGTTAAATGGAACTAAGTGGTATTGAGCTTTCTCAGTAATAAATAGGGATTTATATTTGAAATACAGTTATTTGTTTAAAAAAAAGATGGTTGGAGAAAAAAAGGTTACAATTGTCTTGCTCATTCATTCCACAAATTATTAATTTGGAAATTGAAAGCAAAGCTATTATTGTCAATCACAAGGAAAAGGGGAAAAACCTATCTAATAATTGCTTCTTAAGCAATTTCAACTTCCCAGTGAAATCTCAAAAGTTATTAATATGCTGGAGATAAAATAGAATTATTCGTAATCCAAGACAAGGCAGAAGCTCCAATTCATATCCTGGTGGGCTGTTCTTATTTCAAGTAGTGATATTAAATAAGCAGGGCATAGAGTTAACAATCAAACAAAACATGAGCAATATCTTTGATGGATATAATATCCTCTCAATAGGGCCGGTAATGAAAGCCCCCATATTTGGCAATGGAATCCAACAACTCAAATCTTGCTCTACACGTGTTGCTTAGTGGTGGAGCTGCTGGTCCAAATTGTGGTTGTTAAGCGAGGACTACCTATAGTTTATCAATAAAAGTTGCATTACTTGGTCACTATCTCAGGCTTACATATGTGATGAATTTTTCAACCTCTCTGGACCACAATTGTTTTAACCCATTGTTAGTTCATCATTGTTTATGGAGTAAATCACAGCTGGCTGTGTTCATGCAAGAAATGTAGCTGGTAAAAGACATGTCTGGCCAATTTTGCTGTCTCCTTGTCCCCCCAAAAGTTAAAAGAGATACATTTTAATTCTTATTTACAGTAGGAGGCTGTTTTGCATGGTGAGTCACTAATATTTTTATACGCCATTTGTCTTTGTCTTAGCCAAACTGTTTTCATTAACCTCCAGCTTCTTATGTCTAACCTTGGTGAGACAATCTAGAATGGACTTTTTAAAGTCATACATTTTAGTAAGTTGGGAAGCAGAAATCTGATTATAGCTTTCCATTTTACCGAAATGACAATTGAGTTCAAGGCCAAAAAATATAGGGGCCAGTTCAGTAATCTGGTTGATAATACCATTCTTACCTATGTAATTCAGTATGTGTTCTTACTAGCATTTTTGTTTTTAAACTGACAGCATCTTCATAAGGTGATGGCAAAAACTTATGCCAAGCATTACTCTTTGATTTGCATTTTAAGTACAGTACCAAACGTTTTCCACCAATTGCTGAAGCTACTGAATTGGAACATGATTAATCATCCAGTCTCAGCAGTCTGCCTGGTAGGAGTGAATGGGTAAGGTTTGAAAGAAATGATTTGATTTGAAAGAGAAAGATCTCATCTTTCCCCCAGAAAAGTGAATCCAAATATAAGCTTTGAACTGCATCATCAGATCAATGAAAAGGATTGAATAGGACCTGGTGTCCACAAGTAGCAACTGAAAAGCACTTCAATACATTTTCGGTTTGCCTCCCTACCTTGCATTTTCAAAAGTTGTTGCCATTTTACTTTCAACTGTCAACAGCGCTGAGGGGAAGAGGGCAAAAGAATTGGCTGTATTTCTTTTCTGAGTGAATTTGGTTTGGGCAGGTGTGCTTGGGGGCAGACAGAGAGAGACTCCGACTTGTTCTGTTGCTCCATTTTTTTAATCTGGTTTGTTCAGATGTGATTATCTACCTATCTCAAATCCTTCTTTCATTCTCAGTCTGATCCATGTTATACTTCCTGAGAGTCTCTGTGATTGTTCCCAGACCTTCTTTTCATTCTCTTTTGTTCTCCCTACTTCACAAAACAAAAACACTTTCTTTTTCTGTCTGATTCTATATCCCCTACGTTACGTACAAAATACTGACTTTATTTCATCCCTTTTCTCTTTAAAAACAAAACGTTGCATAAGCAGCACGTCATGAGTGATTCTCAAAAGAGGCAGCCTAATCCTACCAGTGACAAGAAGCAAGTGGCCAGTGATATTCACTTTCCTTTAGAAAGAGCTTCCTTTTGAAATCATTTTTACTCAAATATTTTTTTACTCAAAGTATGACACTTTCTGCATTGATTTATCCCGTTTCCTAAGTAGACTTTTTCCAAGGGCAGTTTGAATTCTTCTCTGCTAACATTTTCTCATCTCTGCTGTCTCAGACTGCAAAGGAGTTAAAGGAGAGTATTTCTATATGACAATAAACAAGTCAGCCCTCCATAGTTTACTTGGTTGCAGTTGCCTACAGCCATTGCTATTTTGATTCTATTCTGCCAAGAAAACTGAAACAATTGCAGAAATTGTGATGCTTCCTCACTGTAGACTTTGATCAATATTGTTGTTTTCAAATCTCAAATTCAAGTATAATCTTGCAATCTTTATGTCTTAAGAGTTTGGTTGATTCACATAATCCTAGAAGCAGTGTTTCTCAAGCTTGACAATTTTAAGGCATGTGGACTTCAACTCCCAGAATTCCACAGCCAGCATTGCTGGCTGTGGAATTCTGGGAGTTGAAGTCCACATGCCTTAAAATTGTCAAGCTTGAGAAACACTGTCCTAGAGCCTTGAAATAAGTTATATGCTTCAGCTACCAATAAAGTCCTTTGTTTCATTAAACACTGGCCATCAACTGTTGTACAAGATGTTACACATGGTATGGTTAATCATCTCATGTCAAGAAATTTAGTTTTACAAGCAAAGTTTCTGTTCCCCCAAAATATGCCATATAATTTACGTTGCTTGTCATGCATTATACTCTATAGGCCTAGCGATGCTTAACACTACTTGATGTGACGTGAATATTTGTTTGATTATCTAAGTTAGCTTCTTGTAGAAAAATCCCATCAATATTTCCAAAAACTATTCTTAGAATGGAATGAAATCAAAATTTTCTTAAGAGTCTTTGAATAAAATATGCTTACAAACAGAAGATTTATAAGTTGAGCAACACATGAATGAGTACTTGCTATTTTTTAATGTGTGTCTGTATCCAGTGATCTATACTGTTATCCTGTTATGTTATTCTTTGTCTCAAAGTGCTATGTAAGGTGACAGGTTTAATTTATAAAGCATTGTGTGGTCTGGAACATGGTTACCTGAACGCACCTCTCTGATTAGGCAACTTAAAAGGAATTATAAGACCAACTGGAATGCTCTGAGTAGGGGAACACAGGAACACAGGTCTTATCTCTATGGAACTGATGGCGAAGAGCACTGTCTGTTATGATGACAAATTAACATTTTTAAAGCGGGTTGTTTTCTTTTTCTTTTTCTTTTCTTTTGGTTAAGGATCTGTTAACCTTTAATGTATGGTGCAACACTTTTCTTTTAGGCAAGATTTTACTGGTTCCACTTCTCCAATAAAACTTCATATTTAACAGGTGAATGCTTTTTTTAAAAAAAAAACCTCTATCCTGTCTTGAAAAGCATGACCTCCGTATACAGGAATGCAGTTTGGGAGAATCTGCCTCTTGTGACTTCATCCAATTTTTCATTTTTCCTGTCATAAATTTGTTTTTTCATTAGTTTCTGACTTTAGCAAACAAAAAAGTCTGTAGAAAAATGAATGCGTGTTTTCCTTAACATACTGCAATTTTGTATCTTCTTTTTCTAATAGGTATTTTTGCCAGCATTTTTATAATATTTGTACGTGCATAATTTCATCACTGGCTCAAATTTTTAAAATTTGTTAAGTTTCAAAGAACATCAGAAAATTCCAGACAATCCAATTTTTAACATGCAGATGCACAAATGAATGCTAGGTTCAGGAATTGCATGCATATAAAAATTAAGACTGTATTTATTCTCATCCATTATTAGTCTAAAAACAATACAGAAGGTTCTGTTTAAAAATTGATTGTGGCTGCCTTTATGACCCATTTCTAACATGTTTTTTCTGATATTGACAATGAATATACACCTGCTTGGAAACCTTTTTGTTTTCATTTCAAACTGCAGCTTCTGGCCAATGCCAATTTCAACATTCATCAGCACTGTGTCACTTCCTTAATGCTGCAATTCAGTTTCTACAAATGATTTTCTGTCAGTCAAGCTACAAAGGGAACCTTCCTTCCAAAGGTTTATCAGATCAAGCATTATTATTGGTGGTGGTGGTGGACGCACAGTCAGCCAGATGTTTAAGACTGGATTTGGTATTTTTATCAACCTATCAAAATCTTCTCAAAATCTAGGATTGACAGATATTGTTTGATGGTATTAAAGATATCATTGTAAGACATAAGCCAGGTATATCCAACTCCTGGCCTGTGGTCCACATGAAGCCCTGGACAGGAAATAACACGGCCCCACAAGATTGTACACTTTTAATCTTATTATGTGATTTATATACATTAACTATATTATATATTTTATATGCAATGCAAGACAATTTCTCTTCACTCAATGTGACCCTGACAAACCAACAGGTTTGACACCCTTGATGTTCCAAATAAAGCTGGCTTTTGCAAAGGACTGATGGTGATTTTGCCAATGTTGTTCAGGTGATGTTCCAGATGTTTTGGGATTGCATCCAGGGCACTTATTACTATTAGTAGACTTTTTTGTCTTTCTAATCAGTAATATTTGATTAGTCTGGTTGTTGGGTGGAAGATGCCTGTCTGTTTTCTCCACCGTTCTGAAGTCCCTATTTTCCCACAGTAACAACCTGGTGAGTTGGATTGGGCTGAGAGAAAGTGATGTTAAACTGTTTGGCAATGAATAAGTGCAAACTAGTCACTAATTCATCTTCATCTGATGCTGACCAGTTCTTGATCTCTTTGCTGTTTTCTCCACCATTTCTGCTGTTATTACAAGTTCTTTCATTCCAACTTCTCTTTTTTTTGTTTATCCACCGGCTTTACTCAAGCTGCATTCTTGTTGTATTTCTTTAGGTTGTCCCGCCATTGTTACTGTTATTCTTGTTTATGTTGTTACTGATCTTTTGGATCCCTATTTCAGCTTTCTAGCCAGAGGGCATACATGGTGAATTTTAAGAACTGAAAAGAAGTCTATCTTCAGCTGAAGGCTTCAGTGAGCAATAGAAATTTTGCAAGCTATAGTTAGTAACCATTTTAGGTCTCTAATTTTCTCACCTCTGATCTTGTCCAAACTATTAAAGGACTGTTTGAAAGTGATGGCCTGGTTAAAAACAAAACAAAACAAAACATATTCTTCTGAATGCCCGACTGTTTTCCTCTGAAAACTGAAATCTTGTGCTTCATTCCACAGTTGCAGAAGAGGGTTCTGTTATGAAAACAAAACATGTCCATTTATGAGACAAAGTCTCATAATCCCTGCATTTCGCCAAGGCTTCTGCCTAAAACATAGAACCAATCTGCTGGGTTTTTTTCCTCTTGCATGCCTTTTCCTCCCATGCATGCAGACTAAAAATACCCTACCAGTAACAATCCACTGGCCACTTCTAAGTCAGTAGTAAGCATTATTCATCATCATTAAGTTTTTCAGCCTCTGTTAAGACCTCTGAGGATTCTATGACATCTAATTAATAAAGACCAGACAAAACCATGTAAATTTGAATTTACTAATTGAAAATATATTTGTCCAGTACTACTCATCATTACAAAATTGATGGTCGTCATAATCTCTTTGAAAGATGGATCAACAGGGCCTGTGGAATAGCTGAGAAGCTGGCCTGGAACCCTTTGCAAGAAATCAAGGTGTACTGAGGTATAAGATGCTTATTTGCTTAATACTTCCAATTTTTCAGCTTATAACCTATTGATATTATAATAATAATAATACATGTAATATAAATTGAATGAATTTCATTGAATGAATAATTATCAATTGAATGGGTGCATTTTCACTATCCTGTGTTTATTATTTAAAAGAGAAATTAATGTTGCCTATTAGAAGAAATAGAAAATGCAAAGAGAAAATCAAATTTATCGGGAGGCTTTGGAACATCTCCCCCTCTGTCCCACTGTCTGGCTACTTAACCAGGCAAGTAGTCAGGGAATCCTACTCCTTCCCTTTTCCTTTAAATGAGGTGTGCCCAATGCATGGCCCACGGACCACACGTGGCCCTGAACAGCTAGTAAGATAATAAAAATGGATGTTTATTATTTATATACATTAATGTATATTTTATATGCTGCCCAAGACAATTTCTCTTTACTTAATGGGACCCAGGCAAGCAAAGTTTGGAAAAACATGCTTTAAATCAAGGAAGTCGGTCAAATAAGACATTTTAAATATGTTATCTGCAAAACTTTCTTACAAAGGCATTAGGAAAGAGAGGTTAGACAAGGACAGTGGAAGGATCTTGATGTGAAAGCAAAGATGAGGGTGAACGCAGTTCAATTTGCACAATTGTGTTCAAGATCTGAAAAATTCCAGATCTAGCATTTGCAAACTAGTGCAAACTGTGTACAGTCTTTTTCAGCAATTACAAATCTAGTGCTTTCTATTGTGGCTCTGAGTTTCATAAATCATTCTTTCACATTCTTCTGTTAATAATGTAACCTTATATTATAACAGATGGTGCACTTACTTCATGCGAAAAAAAACCTGTACTACAGCACACAATTTTCTTTTCCAGGAAAGGACCTTTTCCATAAACCAGATTTCCATTATTGGCTGACCAAAATAATTCTGAAAATAAGGTGGCGCAGAAATGATTTTACAGCATACCGCAAAGGAGTATACTAATTCTTCTGCCACTGAATTAGAAGAAGAGAGTCTGTTTTCTCCATCTGTCAATTACAGTAAATGTTTCTAATCCTATACCAATCAGTGGATGGAGGGGGGGAGTAAAACTTTTCAGGTTGGATTGCCAGCAATTTATTGGTCAGTTACTTCTACTTAAGGTCCACATCTTTCTAGGAGTATCTGTTCCAATGGTCAGAAACGTGTATTATTAAGCACACTTGGATTTTTGAAAGCATGTCACGGACAGTCAAACATGAAAGATGGTGTGAAAGCTTATCTGTTTATGAAAGGGTTACCATGGAAGGCATAACAATCACAAATATTAACTCAAACTATTTAGGCTTCTCTTTCTGGTTCCTAATCAGAAGTAAAAATCAGGAATCTGATGGGCAACAGGGTGCCCACTACATCAGCAGAGCTTGTCTTTAGTAACCAACGTAAACCATAAGCATTCACACCTCCACTTCAAAAATAGTGACCCTGGTCATAGGTAAGTTCTCATAACATTATCAGTGCCACTCTACCTCCTTACCCTGGCTTCAAAGCTAATGGAGAACTCAAATCCAAGCTGAATAGTTTGTGATATGGCAATATTGTTGCCTTTGCTCAGCCAAGTTTCAATGTTATATGCCAAATCTCATCTACCACCAAAAGTGGTATTGTAGACAACTCTGGCAGTTTACCAGCAAGGCACTCTGTTAATGCAACCATCAGGTCTTCAAGACAGAACTACCAAGACAAAAATGGAGATTGCGATCAGATTAGAGATCATTCTGTACATCTGTTTCTTTCAATGTTTATCTCTATGCTTTTTGCAAAACCAAGTGCTCAGGATGAGATACACTTCTACAGGGCTGCTGTTGTTTTTTTCATGGTATTATGTTTAAATGCATCTTTCTTTTTTGAGCAATTATGTGTAATAATGTAAGAGGGTTTTTTCAACATTTAACTGCCAAGGCTGAAAATGATGTTAAGTGTCTTACTATAGACAGTAATCATTAGTGTATGTACATGTTGCAAATCTTGATAGTAAAGACTCTATGGTTGAAATGAGATTGTTCCTTTTTTCTCTTCTTCTATATATTATCTTCTCTGTATATACTTTTCATCCCACATCATATTAATGTATAACACTCAGTTATATAATGGGTTTTTATTTGACTGTCTTTCTTAACATCATTCATAACAGCAGCAATATACGCACTCTCTAAGGGCATAATGAATTACCAACACTAACACAGGAAAATCACTAGAAAAAGACATTTTTACTTTTAAAATCTAGCTGCAGCTACAGAAAAAGCAAGAATCAAGCAGAGGCTAGAGTACTATGTATTTCAACCATGATAGCATAATTTAGTGCAGAATTCAGTTGGTGAAATATTAGTAAATGATATAGACCTTATTTCCGACCAAACATTCTTAAGATTGTACTGCAGATACTTCTACAAATATTTGGGGGGTTTTCATAAGATAATGGCAGAATAAACATTCTATTTCAAGCCACATAGTTCAGAATGAGAAATTATTAACTTGGATTTTTTTTTCTGCGCAAATAAAGACAACGATAATGACAATAAAAAACCAAAGTTCAAGGTAGAATTATAAATGTACATCTTGTAAACGCAAAACAATTACTACACCTTTTTGTTATTGGTCTGAATGAATATCATTACCTTTCCAGATTTTATTTCCCTGCAAAGAATTCAGTGGAATTTTACTGGTATTTTGCAGAATTAGTGTTCATTTACAAATATAGAGGTTGAGCATAAATAGAGGTCAGCTTATACCAGTGATGGCGAACCTTTTAGAGATCGAGTGCCCAAACTGCAATGCAAAACCCATTTGTTTATCGCCGGGTGCCAGGTGAGCGTGCTCACTGGGTGGGCGTGGCTGTGCTGGTCATGTCAGATTGGGTGGGTGTGGCCAAGGTGGGCGTGATCACCTTGATGTTGCTCATGGGAGGGACGCCTGTGGGGGGCGGACATGGCTGGGGGAGATCCAGCGGGTCTCTGGCAGGTGGAGTGGTGGGTAGGAGGCTCGTCCTGTGGGGTAAGGCGAGGCAAGGTGGGGGTGCCATTGTCACAGGGCAAGGTGAGACAGGCCGGGGCGGCTGCTGCCTGACACCATTGGCCCCTGCACACATAGGCCAGCGAACGCATGGGTGCTGGGATGCATCTGGCCATGTGGGACCTCAGCAGGTTAGCAGGCAGCTGGTTGAAGAGGGATGGTTGCCATCTCCGGGGCATGGCCCGTGTGCCTACAGAGAGGGCTCTGAGTGTCGCCTCTGGCACGCGTGCCATAGGTTTGCCACCACTGGCTTATACATTCCATGGAAAGGCAAGTCCCAATACATCCTCTCTTTCTCTAGCTCTCTGAATCTCATTCAAATAGCAGCCTCTTCTTTTCATGTAGATGCACCTTGACTCCTCCCTGCAACCGGGAAGGTGGGAATCTGGATGAGCTACCTTTTCATCCAATGATCAAGTTAGTATAAACTGGAAGTGACTTTTTTTTTTTGACCCACCGGATAATTAACTGCAATAAAAAAAGCTTAAAGGGGCCACTATTTTTCACCATATTGAGGTACACAGAGTGAAAGATATTTAGTTCAGAAGAAAACATCACCCGTTTTGTTTTTTTTCTGAATTTAAAAGTTGAGAAATTGGAATTTGGAATTTGGAAAAAGGGCAGTGCTCTTTTATTTTGCAACCTACGGTAACAAATTAGGTAGGTTAGTGGTTCATGCTAAATGCCAGCTACCTATCAACCTCCAGAAAAAAATGGTCAAGGGAATGGTTTTTTTAAAATACACTTTTTAAAGTTTTCATAAACTAAAACAAAAGCAAGCACTGTGCAACCTATGTCTGCATAAACAGCCTCAGAGCTGAACCCCATAAAGCAACAACTGCTTTTTTAAAAACAATCTTCAAATGTAAGTTCACAAACAACACAACAACAGCAAAAACATACTTCTCTGGCTATTGGCCAGAAGCTTATTTCTAATGCTTTTTTTATATTTAGTCTGTTTGCAAATGCCAACAAACACAACATAATTGTTGCATTTGGCAACTTAAATCTTCAACAACATAGCAACTGGTGAGATAGATAACTTTAAAAAAATGAACATTCTGGAACATTCTAGAATGTTTATTTTTCCTCCTCTGGATCAGATTAACCCTGCAGGGCTAGTCCATCAGTTTTGTTCTATTTTATTTTTTTTTAAGCTGCCCAATAGCCAAAACTTTCCAAGCATTTTATAATAAAACTTCTATACTAAAAGAATGTAGTGTTCTGAATGGCTGCATTGGAATGTGGTCCAGAAAAGTAATGTTTCATTCCAATGAGAACTGTGCATGCCTTGGTGCAACTGTTTCTGTACATACATGTAAAGTACATCTTTCTCCTGTCTGTCTGAAAAGGAAAGTCAATACATACAAACAGGAACAGTATTTATTTCTATATCACATTTACATATTACATATTGGTTTTGTAAAAACCAAGTTCTCTATAGCTGAGCATTCAAAATCAGCATAAATTTATCTACCAATTGTGGCTACAGCCTTTTTCTTATGTCCATAATTATTTCTCCATCTCTATATGTATTTAGCTCCTTCATGGATTACTGCCTTGTCGTGGCGAAGGGGCTTGCGTAACTCAATGAAGCTATGAGCTATGCCGTGCAGGGTCACCCAAGACCGACAGGTCATAGCAGAGAGTTCTGACAAAATGGCGTCCACTGGTGAAGGAAATAGCAACCCACTCCAGTAGCTTTGCCATGAAAACCTCATGGACAGTACCAAAAGGCAAAAAGATATGACGAACAGGAAGGCCTGGAGGAACGTTGTCCATGGGGTCATGATGGGTCGGAAACAACTTCACAACTAACAACAAATATGTATTTAGAATGATACTTTTCTCTTCATTACAATTAGCTTTTGCCACTGGTTGTGAGGATGGAGTCTGTGCTGGGGATTGGTGGTGGTTATTACTGAATATACTAATATTCCAGGTTTCCTCAGCCTGCATATTTTTAAAGCTTATTTCAGAATGACAAGAGAGTTAAAACAACACAGTATATAACTCCAAAACACAAGGTATTTTGTTCCCTGCCTGGAACTTTCAAAACAGGCTAAGTCAAAATTCTATCTTGATAGTTTTTGGAAGCTGGTTAGAAGTAGTTTTTAGTAGTTCAGAGTACTGAACATAATCTTCCTTACATTGTGGTTATTCAAGAAAGCAAGACTTTTTAAAAGGCAATTTCTTTTGAACAAGAGCTCTTTTCCTTGATAACTGTCAATAATAGGAAACTGAATGAAGCATAGCTATACTGCAACTGGGCCCATTCTATCATTAAGAATGTCCTTCCTTTGGCATTTATTGACAAGAGCTAAAGGGTTAGGGTACCCTACCATATCTAAGCTGCAAAGATCCAAATAACTGCAAGAGGGCAGCAAAGAAATATAAGAAACTGTAACCGTTTAATTAACAACTATTGATTGTCCAGATTTTCCAGCTACAGCCATTCAAGCTGAGTAAAAGACATCCGTAAAATATTTGTTAGTTTTATACCCACTTCCCTCCCTCCAAAAAAAACAAAAACAAAACTTGGGATGGTATCCATAGCAAATCCTCCTGCAATCTTCCCCCACAATTATGAAAGTTGGATTGAGACAGAACACCTTATCCCATCCAAATATTTTCAATGGCTAAAGAAGAAGTTAAGTTGGGTTTCCTCTGTCCTAGTCCAGCAGGCTATCCACTATAGCACTTTTATCTTTCATGGCCAGAATATATGTTAGAAGAAAAAAAAAGGAAGCAGGGGAATGTTTCTAATGAGCTTCATCTCAGGTGTATCTGCTGTAGTAAAGGTATGGGATATAATAGCCCCCCCCCAAATTGGAAATGGTTGCTACACGAGCTACAGCAAAGGTGCACAACTTTGCCAGCATTATTTGGCAGAGTCACATTCTGGTTAGTGGTAGATGTGGTCAAAGATGAATGCCATACTTCTATTTCTGCTACTGATACGCACTTTTGCTTAATTCTCATCTCTGTTGCGCCCTTTTCTAACACTTGGGCTACTGGGAGAAGCACAGATTGCTCTTATTAGAGGTCTGAACTGTTATTTTGCAGAGTGTAATCTGAGGGCTATATTTTTGGCAACTCCAGGACTAGAGGAATATTTATCTGCTCTATTGAGAATTATAAGATCTCTGAATGTACTAAATGTAGGGCTTGTTGATATGTAATATTGAGACTAAGGTTATTCTGTGCTCTTTTTGTCCCTCTGCTAGTGTAAATAACTTGGAATGTTTTTTTTTTTTATCCTTGCTGGCAGATATGTAAGTCGGAATTCACAAGAATTGAGTCAAAATTGCTGGGGAGAATTTTATACTTTGTCCTCATTGGGGAGGGAGGGAGAGTAAGAAATGAAATACAGAATATGGGATGAAGTCCCAAAAGGTGAGGGTAATTTTTTCCCCCTTATTTCTATAAAAAAGAAAATAACCAGCTATTAAACCAATTGTTACACAAACAATTTCAGCATACTGAAAGCAGTTATGACTCGGTAAATGCAAGTTCTTCCTGGCAGTTTATTACATTGTGAGGTTACTGGAGATTTTCATTTGTATTATTCAGTACCTTATTCCAGGAATTTACTTCTGCAGAACATTCCATCAAGGTCAGATAAACATTACTGCAAGTAGCATATTGTTACCAACGTATACTGAGCCTTGGTATAAAGTCTTCAAGTTTTTCATTTGAATCTTTGGAGGCTGTAAAAGATGCCGTTTGTTTTGTTTTTGTTTATGGCCAAACTACCCTACCTTGGCTCAGCTTTATATTTCTAAATAAAAATTGTTCAGAATTTCTCTAATCATAGAATAAATTTAATAGATGATGCCTGTTTGTTTGGGAGGGGAATGAGTGTAAATTAAAGATGCTTTCTACCTTCTTCCGGGAACAAGTTATAGAATTGGAGAATATGGTTTGCTGTACTGGTGGATCACTTTGCATCCAGAACCTGTTGGGGGGAAAAATTAAGCCGTTTTTATAAACCATTACAGGAAATTATGAATTACTCTCCAACAAGGTCATTTAAAAACCTGCACAATCTAAATTAGTAGTTGCTATTCTTTTAAGACTACCTTTCCATTTTTCTTTATGATAGAATGATAAATTTGAGGCATGTGTAAAATTTTGACAGAGTACTTTGATTTGGAATATACCATATGGAGGGATACCACAAAACTAATCAAGTGGCTATCTTTTGTTATGAAAGATACTATATAGTACTGTGTTATAGGTTCAGTTCCATATCCAGACAATGCTGAAGGGAGATTTTTGATTTTCATTTTGATAGGACCAATTCTGTGATAAAATAAATACTATATATCCAAATAGCTAAAAATAATGGTTCAGATTCAATCTCCATTACCTTTGAATAAAAGAACCAGAGAACAGGTTTCAGTTAGAACAGATGTGACAGTCCTGAAAGGACTAGTGGGCTGATTTAGTTCAAGGAAAGTCCTATTTATTTTGTTTATACAATAGCTATCTAAATGAATAAATCATTGAATAAAAATACAACACCACAGTCTCCTGATTTTTCTCATAAACCACTGAGAAAAAGCTTTAGGTCATAGTGGAGCAAATGCTAGGGACCCACCTTTATTCATTAGTTTAATTTTTATTTTTTTTTTATTTTTTTTTTTGCATTCCTAATAGCATTCTATCTCTTCTCTCACCGCTATTTGCTGCACCACTGCTTCCAATTGTGTATTTTCCTGGCAAATTGCACAGAACGTCTTCAAAACTAGCCCAGTTCTATTTGACAGAAACTTCACTTCCCAGTGGGCAAGCATTCTTCATCGGTACCCTATCACTTGCAATTTCTAGCTACCCCAAAGATGTTTTCTAAAGACAAAAATGAGATGACTTTACACACCCTGATTCCTCTTCCAGATGTCTTCAGCACTCTGAAATACTATCCTGTCTCTGGAAATTGGCAAGCAGGGACTTCTGGGCTGAAAAGCACGCCTGCTAAGATCTTATTGCCTCCTCTATTCATCTGGCTTCAAAACAATTTCATGGCAATGGAGTAATTGCTTAGCTCTGATGTCCTTCTGGGTATTAAAAGGCTCAGAGTTCTTCTGGACTGGAGCGGCATATGAGGTCCAGTAAATAATTAGCCTTTATAATGTCATGGCTCCATTTAAATATCCTGTAACATAAACTTTGACTTTGACTAAGTCCAAACGTCACCTAAACCAAAACATTGTTTCCTTTGGATCAGCATATTGTATGCCTAAACCTAGACAATTGTAGTTTATTAAAAAACTGATTAAATAAATCATGATTAAGACAATCTACACTTGTTATTTAGATTCCTCTCTCTCTCTCTCTCTCTCTCTCTCTCTCTCTCTCTCTCTCTCTCTCTCTCTCTCTCTCTCCCTCTCCAGTGCTATCTTCTTCCAATTATCTGGTGTAGCAATAAATGCTTCTGAAAAAAAGGAAGTTCAAGATATAGACCATGACAACTAAGTGGCTGAAAAACTGACCTCCTAGTTCACTGAACACATAGCGATGCATGTCCTTGTTAACGTATCACCTCTACCTCTTTATTCTGATCAACATTCTGATCTACAGTTTTGGGGACAAATAACTTCTGAATAATCACTCTTGCAGTGCTTGAGTTATACAAATATCACAGCAAATTCAAATTACATCAACATGGCAGTTGGGTCTCATATCAGTGACCAACATATATGTATAAGATCATAATATTGGGGCTCCTAACCTAGTAAATACAGTGGTTGCTATAACATTTCCAGATAGTATTATTAGTATTTTATAGCATTAATATATAGTATTCTAACATTATATGATATAAAGTATTTTAGCATTTATATTACTATATTACTGGCTTAATAGTGAGAGGGATCTTGGAGTCCTAGTAGACAAACACTTAAATATGAGCCAGCAATGTGCAGCTGCTACCAAAAAAGCCAATGTAATCCTAGGCTGCATTAACAAAAGGGTAGAATCAAGATCATGTGAAGTAAAACTACACTTGGAATACTACATCCAGCTTTGGTCACCACAATATAAAAAAGATGTTGAGACTCTGGAAAGAGTGCAGAGAAGAGCAAGAAAAATGATTATGAAGAATGGTTGCAGGAATTGAGTATGTCTAGTCTAGTGGGGGGAAAAAGACGAGAGGCAACATGAAGCAGTGTTCCAATATTTGGAACAAAAAAGAAGGGGGTCAACCTATTTTTCAAAGCACCAGAAGGCAAGATAAGAAGCAGTGGTTGGAAACTAACCAAGAATAGAGGCAACCTAGAACTAAGGAGAAATTTCCTGACAGGGAGAACAATCATCCAGTGGAACAGCTTGCCTCCAGAGGTTGTAGGTGCTCCATAACTAGAGATTTTTAAAAAGAGACTGGACAACCATTTGTCTGAAATGGTATAGGCAGGGCTTTTTTTCTCGGAGAAAAGGTGGCGGAACTCAAACCTGGCCACGCCCTCATCAAACCCTAGGACCGCCCCTTTAGAGAACAGGAATGCAAGTAAAATTTGGGAGGGGCTATTTCCGGTGCGGCCGGCCCGGAAAAAGGTGCCGGAACGCGGTTCCGCCGCGTTCCGGCTGAAAAAAAGCCCTGGGTATAGGGTCTCCTGCTTAAGCCGGGGGGTTGGACTAGAAGACCTCCAAGGTTCCTTCCAATTCTATTATTCTGTTATTCTGACTACCTGTATATATCTATAAACACTCACATACATATACAGTATGTACAGTAGAAGTTTCATATCAAACTTAAAAAGATTCAAAGCAAGGAACAAAGTGTTACTGACTTTCAGCTGCTTTAATTAAAGCCTTCTTTGCATCGCTCCAAACACATTGGAACGAATCCATCCATTTGCTTAGAGCAGGGGTAGTCAACCTTGGCTCTTTTATGACTCGTGGACTTCAACTCCCAGAATTCCTGAGCCAGCACAGCTGGCTCAGGAATTCTGGGAGTTGAAGTCCACGAGTCATAAAAGAGCCAAGGTTGACTACCCCTGGCTTAGAGTGTTGAGGAGGGGGCACTCTGGTATTGGCACAAATTCCACTCCTGTGGCTAACTTAAATGGGGTGAAACCGGTGCTGCTGTGTACTGCGTTGTTATATGCTACCTCAGCAAACTACAGTGGTGACCAACTGGTATCAGTCACTTGGCTGATCTGGGATCCTTCGGGCTAGGCATTAGTGAAAAAGGTCGAGGCTCAGTCCTCCTCAAAAGTATTGGGCCAAGAGTTGCTCCAGCCAGTGCCTCAGCTTCCCCACGATCTTCCTGATATCCCGGATGTACTCTGCCATGGGCCTGTTCCCCTGTCTGACATTAATTAAATTTGGGCGCACAAACATTTCCATTGTCGAGATCCATCCTGGTATTTTCATATAAATTTTCATTTTTATCTTTTCCCATGTTAGAAGCAAATCATTTTTTACATAGTGATTTTGAAAGTATTTATGGATTTTGTTCTTCCCATACCATAGAAAGGCGTGCCATCCAAGTTGTAAGTCATATCCTTCTAAGTATAGTAATATTTTGTGTCTAAGGGTTATCCATTCTTTTAACAATGTTAATGCAGCTGCTTGATAGTACAGAGCCCGGTCTGGTAACCCAAGTCCTCCATTTTCTTTCATTTCTTGTAACATTTTCAGTCTAATTCTGGCTTTTTTCTCTTCCCAGATAAATTTCAAAATTGATACATTTAACTCATCAAAAAAATTTTTCTATTTTATAGGTATTGTTTGGAATAAAAAAAGTTGTTTTGATAAAATGTTTATTTTTACCGTCGTTATTCTTCCTAATATTGATAGTTGTAAGTTTTTTCCATTTTTCCAGGTCTAGTTTTATTTGTTTTAATAGTTTTACATAATTATCTTATTTTATTGTTGCACACTTTGCTGTTAAATTTATCCCCGGGAATTTAACTTTCTTGACTACCCGGAGGTCTGTTTTTTCTGACAGTTGGTTTTTTTATTTGTCTGTAAGGTTTTTGACTATCACTAGTCTTTTCTCTGTTTATTTTCAGTCCTGCTACTTCTCCAAATTCTTCAATCTTTATCAATAATTTAGGGCTTGTCTCCAACGGGTCTTCTAATATAAATACCAAATCATCCGCAAATGCTTGTAGTTTATATTTTTTGTCTTTTATCTCCATTCCTTTAATTTCTGGTTCCTGTTTGACATTTCTATTCAGTACTTCCAAAGTTAAAATAAACAATAATGGAGATAGTGGACACCCTTGTCTTGTGCCTTTTTTAATATTAAAATTCTCTGTGAAATCTAAATTTAGAAATACTTTAGCCATTTGTCTATGATAAATTGTTTTAATTATATTTATAAAATGTTCTCCAAAATCCAATGTTTAGTTGTTGTACCATAAATTGCCAATTAACATTATCAAAGGCTTTCTGCGCATTTAAAAAAATTAGCGCCATTTGCTTCCTTGGATGCATTTCATAATATTCCAGTGTATCTAAGATTATTCTTAAATTGTTCTTTATTTGTCTCTTTGGTAAGATTCCATTTTGGTCTGGATGTATAAATTCAATCAAAAATCTCTTCAATCTTTCTGCTATTATTGAAGCAAAAAAATTATAATTCATATTTAATAGAGATATTGGTCTATAGTTCTTTATCTGGGTAAGGTATGAGTCTTCTTTTGGTATTAAGGTAATATTGGCTTCTGTCCACGTATTTGGTGATTTGGCCTCTAATAGTACCTCATTACACACTTCTTGCATTAATGGGCTTAGTATATCTTGTAGACATTTATAAAATTCTGTGAGTAGCCCATCTGGGCCTGGTGTCTTGTCATTTTTTTGTCTTTTTATAGCTTCTGTCAGCTCCATCATTGTTATTTTTCCATTTAGTATGTTTTTAAAGTTCTCTGAAATTTTTGGTAGCTTGGCATTTTCTATATATTGCCTTATTTTTTCCTGAGTAATTTCTTCCTCATCATAAAGTGTTTCATAAAATTCTTTAATTATTTTTATTGTATCATTTTGACATTGTAAATCGCCTCTCACATCTTGCAATTTATTTATCAGTTTTTTCTCTCTTTCTTTTTTCAGTTTATAAGCTAACCATCTACCCAGCTTGTTAGCATTTTCAAAAAATGCTAATGTTTTGCTCTTTTAATTTGTTAGGCCATTTCTTCAGCTTCTATGAAATTTAATTTGTGTTTTATTATCTCCATTTATTTTATAAGAGTTTTCTTTTGTGAGTCTCTTTGTAGTTCTGATTCTAACTTCGTAAATTCTTCATTTAGCTTCGTTAGTTGTTGTTGTTTTTTCCTTGTTCTTGTTCACAGAATCCTTTTTTTGATCTAGGCTTTCTAAGAACCTTTAAACCAATATATACAAAAAAGTCAGAACACAACACCCAATTTTAGTGGTGACTCCTTCAATAAGGAGTAATAGGATACAATTACAGCAAGTCTGATTTGTTCCAGTTTTTAGAGTAATAAGATGTCAAATTAATGTTTTAATAACATGAGGTGAAGCAGCAGTTTGTCATATTTTTATAAATAACAATAAATAAATTTAGTTAAATATGCATATAACTAAATCTTAAACTCTGCTTTTTCTATTGTGATCCATGTAATACTCTCATTTAATGTTACAAAAGAAACTGCCTGAAGAATATTAAAAACAGAAAACAATAGCAAAAGTCATTTGACATATTGCAGTAGATAATAATTATCCCATCTATTTATTCTAGGCTGGAGGAGGAGGAGGAATTTTTATCTTTTTGTTGTTGTTGTTTCTATCCTTATACTGAATGTATATATAAGAATCTATAGGGTCTATTGGCAAAACCAGCACTTTCTAATAATGACATTGTGCTTTTTGAAAATTTTATCTATTTGACTTCTGAGGCCTAGTGGTGCAGTAGTTAGAACACAGTATTGCAAGCTAACTCTGCCCACTCTCCGGAGTTCGATCCTGACCAGCTCAAGGTTGACTCAGCCTCCCATCCTTCCGAGGTTGGTAAAATGAGAACCCAGATTGTTGGGGGCAATATGCTGACATTGTAAACTGCCCAGAGAGTGCTGTAAAGCACTTTGGGGTGATACGTAAGTCTAAATGCTATTGCTATTGCTACAGTGCATACCCTCCTTGACTTCCCAGTGCCTTCATAGATCATGGTATCCTTCTGAATTGGTTCCAGGGATTGATGTTATCTGGCACTATATTGTGCTGGCTCTGCTCTTCCTCCAAGGTCAGTTCCAGTTCATGTTGTTTGAGAATTATCCCCTGCTCTGTGTGATTCTGACTTCTCTGTTCCTACACCATCTACATGAAGCCACTGGGCAAGATCATGCATCATCTTGGGTGAGGTACCATCTTTGAATTAAGTGATGCTGTCAATACTCTGCTTTGGTATCTGGAGGTGGTGGGAGTTTGGATGGGAAACAACAGGCTTCAGAAAACCCTAGCAAGATCGATAGCTTTGGGTTTGGGGACCTTCTGATTCCAGGGACTTATCTCTTGTTCTTGTTCTGAATGGAGTAGCAGTACACCCAAACAGAACCTGTGTGCAACTTGGGAGTCTGGATTTGCATCTGCTGTTCATAGAGCAAGTGGCAGCTCTGGCCAGGAAGACTGTGTGACTACACATTGTGTGCCAGTTGTGCCCATTCCTGGACCCGGAGGCTTTATTCTTGCCTTGATCACTTGCTGAATGCTGTAATATACTCTACATGAGTTTCATAACAAATATCAATACTTTTTGAAATTTAAAAAAAAATAATTTAAAAAGAAACCAAACCCACTGTGGTTTTAGTTCACACTTTGTTGTGAAGATATTTTGAATAATATTGCTTTTTTTTTCCTCAGTACATTTGAATTTGTTTACATGACAATCGGATGTGATAAAATGTTCCTTCTGTATCACAATATATACAATTCCACTTTATAATGCCTTGGTAAGGCCACATTTGGAATACTGCATCCAGTTTTGCTCACCATGATGTAAAAAAAGATGTTGAGACTCTAGAAAGAGTACAGAGTACAGAGTACAGAGTACAGAGAAGAGCAACAAAGATGATTAGGGGATTGGAGGTTAGAACATATAAGGAACGGTTGCTGGAATTGGGTATGTGTAGTTTAATGAAGAGAAGGACTAGGGGTGACATGATAGCAGTGTTCCAGTATCTCAGGGGTTGCCACAAAGAAGAGGGAGTCAAGCTATTCTCCAAAGCACCTGACAAGAAGCAATGGATGGAAACTAATCAAAGAGAGAAGCAACCTAGAACTAAGGAGAAATTTCCTGACAGTTAGAACAATTAATCAGACTTGCCTCCAGAAGTTGTGAATGCTCCAACACTGAAAGTTTTTAACAAGAGACTGGACAGCCATTTGTTTGAAATGGTATAGGGCAGTGATGGCGACGGAGTGCCCAAACTGCAACCCCAAACCCACTTATTTATCGCAAAGTGCCAGGGCCGCATCAGCATTGAGGTACCCTCAGGGAGGGGGGGCATGGCCCACTGGGTGGGCATGGCTGCAGTAGTCACAGCAGACTGGGTGAGCGTGACCAGGGTAGGTGTGGCCATCTCGATGTTGCTTAGGGGGATGCCTGTGGGGGCCGGGCAGGGGTGGGGGAGATCCAGGGGGTCTCTGGTGGATGGGGCGGTGGGCAGGATGCTCATCCTGCAGGGTGAGGTAGGGGGCAGGGCGGGGGTGCCATTGCCGCAGGGCAAGACAAGGCGAGGCAGGGTCCGGGGTGGCTGCTACCTGACACCATCGGCCCCTGCACACAGAGGCCAGCGAGTGCATGGGGGCCAACCTCAGTACCTATCACAGCCACCAGCCACTTGCACAGGTCTATTAGGCCACCTCCCAGAGCTGCAGGCCCACCTAGCATGAAGGAGGTGAAGCAGTAGGCTAGGAAGCCCCGCATATAGGTGGTAGAGCACGCTCAGGGCCAGCAGGCAAAAGGCCACCCCGAGCCGGGAAAACTAGATCCCCATCAATGTCATGGCCACCCAGGCCCAGCAGAGATGGGGGAGACACACAATCCTAGCTGAGGCTGGGCGTGGACGTATTCTACCACCTCTACTCGAGCTTGCTAGCCGGCCACTTCGCCTTCTTTGTGCTGGTTGGGCCAGGTGCTCTGGGGGGGGGCAGCCTAATAGACCTGTGCGAGCTGCTGGTGGTGGCACGCATGCCCACAGAGAGGGCTCTGAGTGCCACCTCTGGTATGCATGCCATAGGTTCACCACTACTGGTATAGGGTTTCCTGCCTGAGCAGGGGGTTGGACTAGAAGACCTCAAAGGCCCTTCCAACTCTATTATTATTGTTGTTGTTATTATTATTGCTGTTGTTGTTATATTTCCATTTATTATTATTATTTGACTATTTGATTTATTATTGAGTATAGAGTAATTTACAAGTAGTCTTCACTTACTGACTGCAGTTGGGACTAGTAAATCCATTATTAAAAGGTCATAAAATGAAAGATCAAGTGACTGTGCCCAACTTTATCAGTTGCAGCTGTATTCATTAACTGTGACTTGCTACTTCCTGCCGGCTTTCCCACTGATTTTGCTTTTTTGGAAACTGGCTGTGAACGCTGCAAATGGTGATCATGTGACCATGCACACTGGTTGTCAAATGACATCAGTTATGATGTGACAACTGTAACTACCAATCTCATTATTCAGCCTTGCTGAAGCTTCTAATAGTCACTGAATGAGTGATCATTAATCAAGGATTACCTATACCGGCTCCCAGGCATAGTCAGCTGACTCCGTCGCTGACTATAGGGGGCGAAACTCTGGCTCCTCAGAGAGGGTACGCAATCTGGGTGTCCTCCTGGATCCACGGCTGACACTGGAAGACCAGTTGACGGCTGTGGCCAGGGGGGCGTTTTACCGGGTACGCCTGGTTTACCAGTTGAGGCCTTTTCTGGACCGGGATGCCTTGCGCACAGTTACCCATGCTCTTGTCACCTCCCGCCTGGACTACTGCAATGCTCTCTACATGGGGCTCCCCTTGAGGAGCACTCGGAAGCTGGCAGGACTGGCCTAAGGGGTATTTTAAATTTGGTTTTTAAATAACTTTTAAAAAAGAAAAGGCCTATATTAATATTTCATTTTAACCACATTTTAAATTTTGTATATTGTATTAGCTATTCTGTTTTAAACTGGCTGTAAGCCGCCCTGAGTCCACTAGGAGAAGGGCGGGGTATAAATGTGATTAAAGTTAAAAGTTAAAGTTAAAGTTAAAAGATTTTATATAATCTTCCCAGTATTGTAGTGTAATTGTTTCTTTAAAATTATACATCCATTTTGTCATGCAGTCTTTAAACTTGTTCTGTCTCCATGTCATATTTTAATAGCAATTTTTATATATGATCTATAGGTGATCTTAGTTACTATCACTTGTCTTAAAAACCCTTCATTCTTAAGACTGTTATTTATTTTTCTGACAATCAGTAAATATATCAGGCATGGCAAATTTTGGCCTTCACCAAATAACTCTTGCTATGTCTTTAGTCTATTTTTAAATCTGGATATGTTATAACTGCATACATAATTACATATTTCTTATAATAATTGTCTCCAGAATAAAAGGAGTTTGAAGCTGAACCAAAAGGCAAGATTGTCTTATCATATGTTCTGTTATTTACTGATGTTTTGTTTTCTATGTACCCATGTGTCTTCACATTTTCTTTTTTTTCTTTGTGGATTCATTTATTTTATTCTTTAAATGTTTTAAAATAAAATTAATTTAAAAGACCCCAAATGTATATCCAATTATGAACTTGAGATAAACATAAATTGACCGTCTAAAACTGAAAATAGGCCACTAATAAAACATGGGAAGCTTTAGTTCTCTTAAGTCAGAACTTGAAATAAATAACACAGTTTTCATCTGCAATACCATTACTTGCCTGCAAATTTACACATAAAGATAGCTAGGATGCTACTGAAATGCTGAAGATCTCCTCATGAGCCATTCTTGCTGGTGAAAAGGCTTTTTTCTGTATTCTTTAACTTACATGGTGTAATAAGGAAAGAACATATTTTAGGACTATTTTATCCTCTTTCTCAATAAAAGCTTTAGAGCCAATTTTTCCCAGTTTTATGTTACAATACATATAAGAAACTTTAGAATCAATGGAAAAGCTGAACTGTTTGAAAAAGAGAGGTGGAACTCAGTATGTTCTTTTGATAACTAGCCGATAACCTTTCTGCAAAGTTAATAGTTCACATATTAGTTTTTTCACAAAAAGAGCAGGTTGGCTCTCCTCCAATTTTTCTGGAATTCCACCCATATTTAAATTGTAGTAGCAAGACTAACAGTTGAACATTTTTTCTTTGCTTCCAATAGTAACAATTAAATAGCAATTAAACAATTATCAGTTTAATAATATTACAAGAAATGCTGGGTTTGAGTACAAGGTCACGTTAACTGAAATTCATATATTTTGAAAATACGCTTCATAATTGCACTTTTTTATGACTATGCCAAATACAATACAGTCTTGAAGTAGATTTCTTCTTAGAACCTCTTTCTAGGATCTTGAAAAAAAATAATTAAAAAGGGTGTAGTGTCTGAAGACTGAATAAGATCAAACATGATTGGACTTGACAGTCCCTTCCAATCTATCATTTTACCCAACCAGAAGTTGTTTTGTATAACTTGTTTCTTTATTTCTACATTGATATCAGATGTTTTCATAACATTTCAATGCATTTAATATGTCTGCCTATGATTCCACCTCTAAAGATGATCTTAGAAAGATCGTACTCCTTAATTAAACTGATCAGTTTTCTACCAAAGAAAGACACACTTTCCTGCTTCTTATATTATCTGAGTTTTTGAACTATCTGCTAGTCTTTCTCAGTGCTCTCTTTATTTCTTTTGAACATTATTTCTAACTCCTTGGAAATGTCCTAAATTTTATTCTAAAGAACTAGAGAAAACTTTCCATGTTTTGATAAAATAAATCTCCCACTTTGGGATTATTTTCACTAAAAGAAAAATAATCAAGTTTCATTTAGTACTACATTAGATGAGATGATGGATACCCCATATAGGCTGATTCATTGGAGTCATTTTGGAATGTCACAGCATCCATCACAACTGAGAACACCAAGTCTACAGATGCAGAATGGCCAGTATTAGAATGAAAACCTCCTGATAATCACAGCTGTCATTTTTAATATTTTATAATTAAATGTTTACATATTCTAATATTATTAGATATAGTGATAAAGCATATGATGGGATTATCCAACTCAGTCTTCCAGAATTTAATTTGATAAAACTTTAGCATGTGAAGAAATGTTTGTTAAAAATAATAAATCTGAAAAAAGTAGGCATTACCCAATCAGCAGATTTCCTGAGTCTCTATCATAAAGTTGTAAAATTTGATTCCAATGGTCTTTCTGGGAATTTTATGTTCTCACGGGAATATAGTATAAATTCTTTTGGATGCAAAAAAAGTTCAAAACAGATTTAAGACATGTTTTCAGAAAAGTATGGTAAATGTATAGCAGACGTATGCAATGTAGCTTTTTCTGGTTTATGCAATAGATCGAACTTTCAAATACGGATTAATTACCTAATTAGCTCACATTCTCCCTGAATTTCACAAAAAAGGGTTTTCATTAGTTTCACAGCAGCAAGGGGAAATGATTAACTCAGCCAAGAATTACAGTTCAACAATTTATTTACAAAGGAAAAAACACACAAAAAGCAATGACTGATCTAGGCAAGAGAAAATAGTTCAAAACTGGGAAAAAACACTAACCACCAAAAGAAATATTTTCTGCCTCTAAATGGACAACCAGAGTTTTGCAGCACCATCAGTAGTCTTAGCACAAATGCTTTTTGTTAATACAAAGGTTATTTTTCATAGCTCACTTGCCACAAATAAAGGACTTTGTCTTTAAGGAGTCAAATGATGCTGCCAATAGTTCAGTACTTTGGATAGAAGATAAAACCAGACACTTTTAAAGGCTGAAGTTTTTTGAAGTTTATAATCTACTTATCAAAGAAAATTTTATTGCAGAAGTAACTGAATACAGCGGGGACTACTATTTTCTTGATACTGTTTCCATCTACCAAGGATTTAATTCTTACATTTTTGCTGTGTCTATTTCAAAAAGCCACATCAAAAATGCAATGGTTCTCTAGCAATTAATAAAATTTTCTGACTGGGAGGGAAATTCTCCTCCAATAATTTAAATTCATTCACAGAAACTACAGATACAAATCTGAAAGCCTCTAGGAAGGCGAAAGAGCCTTACATTTTCTCCACTTTGCTCTCCTTTTTTAAACAAATAATTAGGACAGAAAAAGTGCTAAGCAAAGTGACTGCTGGAAAAGACTCAGAAGGAAGCCCAAATATCACAGGCCTCTGAAACAAGCCACAGTGACAATGTAACCTGGGTCCCATGATGTCCTTGGGTAAATGACCCAATTAGGTTCTTGCACGATGACAGCTGTGATGATACCATGAGATCTGCGTAATAACCTATGTCATCATTTGCTCTTCTTGCCTCCACTGTAGATATTTAGGAGCAGCTGGTGGTCATAACTGTTGCTAGACACAATAATAATTCTGTGAGAAATGCTTGAGAAAGACAACAAGATCAAACTTTTCAGGCTTACTTTTGAAGTGATCATAAAGTCAGCCCAGGCTTTTGCACTTTAAACCCCGTGATTTTGTGCTTAACTCTGATAAGATTGGTAAACTATGAAGTTTATGGCACAGGTGCAGCTTTAAAAAAAAACTCACTGTTTATTTTTGCTCTTAAACGCAGACCCTTATTCAGCTCTATTATTGCCCCTAATGTGACTTTAAAGTAAATTTTCTTCACTTCTTTTGTTAGAATAAATTTAATCGTGTAACCACTATCAAAGGAAAAATGGTAACTTCTTTAAGAGATGAATCTAACCCTTCATCTTCTATCAACTGTTTTAGAAAGAGAACATATGATATAGTTAACTCAAATGAAAATGGGTGGCTGCATAAATTGGACAAATTATTAAATAAATAGGTATTTTCTGCTTTATGTATCTTCTGAATCATATCCAAAGATATCACTGATCATTTGCACACATGTGGTTTGCAAATCACAGAAATGTCAGAGTATTCACTTGGTGGAGATGTTGCATTTTTTTTTTTTTTTTGAATGGAGGAAATGCCGTGTTGTAAGCTCTGACTCAGCATTTCTAACTACAGGATAAGCTGACAGGAAACAGGCAGCCGGAAAAAAAAGGCAAAGGGCAGAGGGGAGGGGAGAACCCTACATGCAAAGTCACAAGCCCATAAAGTGGAGCAGATAATTTTCTGCAGCAAAAAAAGGTGAAAATTAACCTTTTTAAAAGTAAAAAGAATAAACCCTTCAGGAAAAAAAATATATATAATGAAGTTATAGAAAATAAAATATACTATAGAAAGCATATTGCTGAAGCAGTTCAATTTTTAGTTGTTTGTCAATTTTCTTTCAGGACTGACTTGGGATGTGAGCAATTAGGAGTAAATGAAAGTGGTTCTTGCAATTACAGTACTTCAGTTTTCTATGAGAAACAATAAAAACAAATGTAAGGATCAGTGAGAATGTCAAATACAGTAAACCTCAACTCCAAAATGAAATATTCCCCATCATGGGTAACATAGTTGCAGAAGGTTATGGAATCAATTAATGAAATAATTTTTGCTTAACTGTCGGCTGGGAACAGGAACAAGAAAGACTGTGAATACTAATTGCTTTCCAAGATCTATCATGCATGGCCAACAGAATGATGGTTTGCTATTTTCCAGTTTTGCTCATGAAGAGTTCAAAGTATAATTTCAGAAATGTATTCAATTCTATTCAACATATATTTAAAATTTTGACAAACTAATTTATTAGTTATATGTTAGAACAGGGGTCTGTGGACCGGCACCCCACAATGGCATGCCAGAAACCGGTCCATGCAAACAAGCAAAGCTCCATCCACAGGATGCAGGCAGTACATGAAACCACGCCCCCTCCAGTCTGCAGAAAAACCTCTGTCTATGGAACCGGTCCGTGATGCTCAAAAGGCTGGGGACCTCTATGATAGAACATATGTTAAGAAAGTCATGATTTCATGCAAAATAAAACTGAGCAAAGTGCAAACAAAATAGTTTGATTCACTGCTGTTTAAATCAACTCTTTTTTGTCATTCGGTATAGGTAAAGGAATATTCAGATTTATGTGAAAGTAAAAATATTAGAAATCAGCCTTTTAAAATACCAGTTAGTTTAAATATTATCCAAACTGATCAGTTCATCCTCTTGTAAAAACTATGGTCATCCACAAAATAAAGCTTTTGGAATATTCAGATTAGTTGTACTTCTTTTCTTACTCCAATTATGCTGAGAGTACTAAATCTTTTCAAATGTAACTTCACTGTTATGGAAGAAAAACATGGATATAAAGACAGTTTTGGGTCTGAAAACCTTGGCAAAAAAGTATGAGATGAGACTGTTTTCAGTAACACATTTGAAGCGGCCAAAAAAACTAATGATTCTGCAACCAGAAAGGATAATTAAAACAAATTTGAAAACATCCATTTAAAAAAATCTGACTTTTTTTTTGAATTTGTGAACGAGTATGGTGTTAATTTTCAAAGAAGAAATGGAACTAGAATTAGAAGGAAATATTTTACCACTATTACTGACCGCTGCATCTGTGAACCGAAAAATAGATTCAAGGAGAAACCAGAGCAGCTTGGAAGCATTTACTTTAATATAGGAATGAATAAAATTGGAATCCTGTATGAAAAATATTTAAATGCAATTCAACAGTTGTACCAAACAGAAACCTAATTACAGAACCTCTGATATTAAAAAAAAAAATGCTGTAACTGGTGTGATTTGCAGACAAACTCACAATGTATCAATCTGAATTTGCCAGAAATAATGTTTTGGTTGCTATACTAACAATTCCAAGGAGTGTGCAACAGCTAAATGATTACTTTTGACTTTAAATCAGTTTTATGACCTCACAGATTATCAATGCCTTATTAACTGGGATGAATTTTCAACATTGGAGACAAAATCAATCAGTAGAAAAATTTTCTGAATTATGACGAATAGTATTTGCCTCACTGGTTCATGTTTGCACTTTTTAACTAATCCACGGAGCTAGAAAGGTTGAGGACTGCTGGTTTAGAGTATCAATAAAGGAGATTAGCACTGATGATGTTACCTAGTTTGGGTAATGAAATGTCTGCAAGAAAAAAATCAAGTTCAGAGAGCTCCAAGGAACCCTCAGTTTAGAGCAGGGGTAGTCAACCTTGGCTCTTTTATGACTCGTGGACTTCAACTCCCAGAATTCCTGAGCCAGTTTCCATTCTCCTTTTAATATCCCTATACAATTAGAAATACCTCTTAAAACTAATCATTTTCACTTCCTGAGCATAATTAGGAATGTGAAGAAGTTTACTATTTTGAAATAACTGATGTACAATGTAGTTTGTTCCAAGCAAGAGAAATCACCTATAATCTATGTTGCACTGTGTTTGTGGAAATAGATTTCTGTCACTGACTAAGTAATGGATGGGTTTGAATAATATACTGTATTAGCCCCCTTTGTTTATGTAAAAGTTCTTGCATAGATCTGTCAAAGTTATCATCTCCTCTATAGAAGACATTTGGCTGTGTACCTTGACTCCTGTCTAAGCAGAAGACACAGTGAAGATTTTGCTCCAGTGCCTGATGGCTGTAAGGGTCTGGATTGCTCAAATTCAATCCCAGTAAATGAAAGTGGTTTTGAATGGAAAAGCCCTCTGATCCCATCTTCAGCTTTGGACTGAGGGGAGTTGTAATCTGGAGTCCTCCTGGCTCACAACTTCTGTTGGAAGAGCAGGTGGGAGATGCAAGTAGAAGGAGATTTCCATAATTCCACCTTGTTCACGAGTTATGAACTTTTCTGCACTGAAAAGCTTTGATCACACTTAGTTATGCCTATCCCATTTAGATTTCTCGAATGTGCTACATATGGGACTAAATTTGAAGAACACCCAAAACTTCAACTGATGCAGAATGCAATTTGCCCATGTAACACCTCTATTTCGAGGGCTGCAATGATTACCATTTTTTTTCTGGATGTAATTCAAGGTGCTGTATTTAATGCCCTTCATGGGTTCTGTGTAGAACTGCCTCTACCTGATGTTATCTCCCTGTCCTTTGAAGTCAGTAATGTAAGGTTTCCTCCGGGTCCTCATCCTTCAAAAATGTTGTCTGTAAAGATTCCCTATATCAGAGTTTCTCAAATTGTCTTCTCTGGAACAGGATTCTTCCTCACATGAAATGGGCTATAACCTTGATAGATTTCATAAAGCCATCAAGAACTATTTATTTTAGCAGACCTTCGGGATGTAAAGAGCGAACTGCTATAAATGTTATGGTTGTTTCTCAATGTCTGAGCAGCCTATATTGTTTATAAGCTACTCAGAAGAACACAAAAGCCTAATAAAATAAATAGATAAGCATAATTGTAGCAATTTTTAAAAATCTTTTAAAAATATGCAAGGTGGAGAAAACAGCAGTGTAAATAGTTACCATTAAGAAGTAATGACTAAGAAAAAAGTATTCTTAAAATAATTAGTAAAGAAAGACATTCAGGCTAAAGGAAAGGGAGCATAAAAACCAACCCCAGTTATCTCGGCATCTTTATTTAAATATCAATACCTCTTTCTCTTTTTGTTACAATAATTTCATCATAAATATCAGGTAGGAGGGAGAGGAGACTCTACACTGGTGCTTAATCAGAAGTTAGTTACCACCATCAATTATTGTTGCTCTTGTGCCATGCAAAAACAAAAAGTTCTTGATGGAGTTGCCTTATGGAAATGGAGTAGGCAGGCAGGAATGAAGATTTCAGGAAGATATGTCAAAGAGATTGTACTGATAAGTAGTCTCTGTATATATGCATGTCTGAGGTGAGAGTTTTCTTTTCAATGTATCTTCACTGGGATTATCAGGTAATAAATAAATATTGTTGGCAGTAACCAAGAATTATTTGGTTGGCTGGGCCATCAATTATTTCTTTTCCAAATTGCTGGGCAATCAGATTTTTTAAAAAATCATCAATGCCACTATCAGATATAATTTTAGATAGTTTCATGCACTGCTGTTTATAAAATCCATTGAATTTAAACACTTTTTTGTGGGAACTGTGGCAAGCAGTTTTACATTTTACAATTCACTTTTACTAAACGCAGCACAATAATAAATGTATAATAAATGCTGTTAACCTGGTAGATTCATGTTTATTCTTAGACAACTGCATGGTTAATGACCATGTTACATAGTTTCATTAATTAACAGCAATCAGGCTATAGTTTTGATGTAATCTACAAAGCTCTACCAAACCGGAGACCAGTTTATTTGACCTAGTGAATCCTCTTCTAAGTCTGCAATATTTAAATTTAATCAGGAGGTACTTTTCTGTCATCTTTAGTGCATTTGGAAGTTATCTGAAAGGCTTTCTCATGGGTACTTCTATCCTACAAGATTGCTTATTAAAAAGTCCACCTAGCCTTTTCTCTGGCAACTTTCCACCATCACTGAAATGTATGGGAATACACACACACACACACACACCTGCAGATTGGTCTGTGATTTCATTCATTTACTTTAGAGCTATTATAATTAGGCTATTCTTATTCATTTATTATTTCTGTTTAACTAACTTCTATTATGCTTTGACATTTACTTTGTACTTCCTGTTGCTAGTCAGCCCACCTGTTCAATAAAAAGTGTCTGTGTGGTTGCTACTCAGACAGGAGGAACTGAGGTAGATGAGACTGAGAAAAAGTATATAACCATGAAGAAGAGGAACGGGATACTAATGTGGAAATAGAAAAGTGAAAAGGAAGGGAAGTTTTGAAAAGAATGAATTAGAAGAGGCCTATTTTGCATATTACTCATGTGGGAAGAAACTATTAAATTTCAGTGCAATTGTAACTAGATCGGTGTCATCACTTCCTATACACACAAAGGGCTATATGTATATGGGAATGAAGCTACTACCCAAACTGCAAACCTAATCAAACAATAATTGAATTCTCATGTGTACCTATAGCATACTCTGTTTCAGATGTTCCTGTATAATATATGACAGTGGTGGCAAACCTATAGCACAGGTATCAGAGGCGGCACTCAGAGCCCTCTCTGTGGGCATGCGCACCATCGCCCCAGCCTCGCCTCCCCCACGGCCCCCTCCTCACCAGCAGCTTCCCCGGAGGAGAGTCGCCCCCGGGTGCGGCCCGCATGGAGCAGCACAGCCAAGGACATGGCAGCCGGGCAGCAGGGACTCCACCTTTGCACCCTGTCCCGTGCATATGATGCTGCAGGGTGTGGGCGGAGGACATGGTCACCATGGCACTGCAGGGCCGCCTGGGCGATCTGCGGCGGGCCGTGGAGGTGGTAGGTGGCCCTGCAGGCGGGGCAGGGAGTGGGACAGGAACAGACAGGGGCAGGCAGGAGCAGGGTGGGGGGCGAGGAGGTTTTTGGGCACTCGGTGTCTAAAAGGTTCGCCATCACTGATATATGATTATCGGGGCAGAGAAGCTGCACAAAACAAGTCCTAACTGAATCTTCCATTGGATGGGGCCTATTTAATTGAATAAAGCACCTTTTCTAATGACATTCTTTCCAAAAATGTGCTATAAAAATGTGCATATTAAGAGCTGTGGTGGTACAGTGGTTAGAGTGCTGTACTATAGGCTACTTCTGCTGACTGCCAGCTGCCAGCAGTTTGGCAGTTTGATTTTCACCGGCCTTCCATCTTCTGAGGTCAGTAAATGAGGACTCAGATTGTTGGGGGAAATATGCTGACTCTGTAAACTGCTTAGAGAGGGCTGTAAAGCCCTGTGAAGCGGTATATAAGTCTAAGTGCTATTACTAATGCTATTGCGTCTCTCAGAAAATTGATTGGACAAGCCATAATTGTTGAACGAATAGATAAACTATGTGAGAAGCAATGAGGAGGCCTCAAAAAAGGAAACAACTCATCTTAGTAAAGAGGTCAACTAAATTAATTTTGTGGTTAGTGACATGACGTAGCTTAATACAGTATATAATTAAACAAAGAGATCAAGTTTTATTTAGGTTGTGCAGTCATACAGCACACGTGTACACAAAACTGAAAATGCATTTTGTCTTGAGGTTCTGACAGAATTCAAAATGAATTCCCCCCCTCCCTGCCCAGTCCACTGAGCTGGAAAGGTTGGAGACCACTGCTTTAGAGCAAGGCTTTTCAACCAGTGGTATGCCCTGCCCAGCCTAGCCAAGTGTAGCGGGGGGAGGGAACGAGCTAAAGCGGCGCAGCGCAGGACTTGCTGTGAGAGAGTCCTCAGGAGCTGCAGGGCTGCTGGGCCGAGACAAAGGCCCCAGGATTGGCACTTCCAGCACACCCAGAAAAGAGGAGGGCGGAGACAGGAGAGGCTATAAAAGGAGGCAGTTTTGGCGGGAGAGACAGGAAAAAAAGAAGCAACCTTGGGAGGAGGAGTCAGCTGGACCTGCACCAAAGAGAAAAGAAGGAGGGGAGGGAAAGAGGAGAGGAGATAAAACCCAGCCAGGAGTCGATCTACAACTTCATGGCAGCCATTGGTGCCAGGCGCACACACAGGTGGAAGGGGAAAACGGGAAAAAGCAGCTGGGGAGGGGTCACCCTCCATGAGGAATGAAGAAAGGCACCATCAGCTGGACAGAGGCCCAGAGGGAGGAATGGGAATGAGACAGGGGAAGGCAGGGAAGGATGCAAGGAGGGAAACAGGAAGGAAGGAAGGAAGAGAAGGAAGGAGATGGGAATGAGAAAGGAGGAGGCAGGGAAGGAGGGAGGGAAACAGAAAAGAGAGAAGGAGATGGGAATGAGAAAGAGGGAGGCAGGGGAAGAAGGGAAACAGAGAGGGGAAGGAAGGAGATGGGAATGCGAAAAAGTGGTACAATCAGTGAAAAGGTTGAAAAGCCCTGCTTTAGAGCAGGAGTCCCCCAACCCCTGGTCCATGGACCGGCACCGGTCCACAGCATGCCAGCAAGCAGGCCGCATAAACAAGCAAAGCTCCATCCTCGGGATGCAGGCAGTATTCAAAACCACGCCCCCTCCGGTCCGCGGAAAAACCTTTCTCCATGGCACCAGTCCCTGGTGCCCAAAAGGTCGGTGACTTCTGCTTTAAAGGACCTCTGCTTAGTCCAATGGACACTACACTGAGAAACATATAAGAGTCCAAATTCCTATTTTGCTATCAACATTTATATAAAACTGTTTAGTAAGATGATCAGAACTTTTGTGGCTGGATGGTAATTAATATGTAATAACAGCAAGCTCCATCCCTAGTATCAGTCAGAAGTAGTGTAGATATTGGAATGATATTTCAACACTGTCATCTCCTATATGAGATCAAATCAGTTGAAGCTGGATTTCACCAAGAACTGGAGCACTGTGAGATGATGACACACTATTTCTTCATTAGGAACTCCACCTATTCGAATACTCCCATCAGCCTCTATCACTCTATCATTACTCAAGTGTCATCCTCTTACTCCTCAAACTTCTGCCCTTTTCCATTTGAACAGCTGGCAGGTGCCACAGTCAGAACGTGTGACCTGTCAGGCAGTCTTGACTTATAAAATTATTACAAATGAAAATGTTGAAGGATATGTCAACATATGTCATCTACTTATTTCCATGACTATTTTGTATCTGAATAGCCCGTTCAATGATTCAAGGGAAGTTGATGATTTTAGTTGCATGAAAGAACACCACAAATATTTAATTGTCTTTGACTATCATTATGGGAAATTTGGATATGCAGCAGTGTAACATACCTTTTCTCAGTTTTCATGTGATTTTTGAAACATATTTCTCATAAAATTGAGGGTTTTTTAGTACTTTATTTGCCCATTTGCCTGGTGTCCATACTTCAACACCTTTCTAACTACAACTCTTATGCTGCATTAAAGATATGGCTTTATGGGACTATATAGGCTACTGTATTTTCTCAAACAAAAATCAAATGGATATACTAAAACGGAATATATAGTTCTGAGAGCTTGCTTCAAAATGAGCAAAAATCATCAATGGTTCAAGAGTTGAAACTAAGAAATACCATTCATTTGTAAATGCAGGGCTTTTTTTGTCATAGAACGCCCAGAACGGAGTTCTAGCACCTTTTTTGGATGGAACCTTGTAGGGTAGGCAAGGTGGGTTGTATGACGTGTGTGAGTTCCGGCACTTTTTTTTTTTTTTTACATGTCCTATATTTTTCCTTTGTTTACTGGCTTTCAGTTGCAGGCTATCAAGAACATACATTTTTCCTGAAGCTTGCCAATTTGTATCATAAATTTATTCCTAATTTTGCTGCACAAACTACACCCACTGACTCATCTTACCAAGGGGCTACATTCTGAATGGGATTCCAACACACTAATAAACTTTTCTTCTTCTCAACAGGAATTAATCTTTTAGATACCCTCTATCATCCAGATCAGGGTGACATTTCCCATTTTCCCTTGGGATCTGTACTTTTATAGTCCAAGTTGAGGGCACTCTCTGCCAATATTTTCAGGCAAATATTTTTACATGAAAGTTACTAGGATAATTGTGGCCTTTAAAGAAGTCTTTTAGCAAAGGGGCCATCTCCTCAAAGAAGATCCAAACTGACCACAATTTGGAACAGACTTCTCACAAATTCATAGCTTAGGTGGGCACATTCTTTTCCTCATTTTAACTTTCATTTCTTACGTTCCTAGATTGCAGAATAAACTAGTGGATAATTTATCATCTAAACCAATCCTTATCCCCTCTCCGTTCTGCACCTGGAAAACTTTCTCCTCTTTTCCTTGGCATCTGGTTCACTCTGGAAAACTCGGGACTGGAAGGAAAGTTCTTTCCCTATCTGATCAAATCTGCACTGAGCTAGAGCAGGATCCGTATGTACAGACTCAGTTAGATGATCTTCAGGCAATGGGGAGAATGACATCACAACAATTGGTTAGAGTTCTTCCTTCCTTGAAGAAAGATCTCTCGCTGCTCTGCCAGGATAACTGGCCAGTTGGACATTATGGAATATTTTAAATGATCCATTTCCTCCTCCATGACTTTTCAAACGCTCAAATTAGAGCAAATTTCAATGCCAATGTTTCTTTTTCACATTCAGCAGCATGACAAGTTTTCAGCCAACAAATTAGCTTGACATTACATCCCCCCTCCTTCCCATAGAGGCTTTGGCATACAGTTTCCCTGGCATCTATTAGTAACCGACTATGTATGAAGAGTCTAGATGCAAGCTTCCAGGTGAATGGCTTCAATTTTTGAAGACGCAGAGATGTGTATAAAGTTGAGAGAAGAGGAAATGAAAGAGAATAGTGATTTGCTTAATATGTGTAAGACCAGCATATCTGCCTGATGATTGGAGGACTGTCATTATTGTTTCCTTTCATGGGTAGCAAGAAGGAATGCTAAAAAATTAGTAGGAGATTCATTTGTTAAGTATGCTTGAGAAATTGTTTAGAATATTCTGATTATATTATATTCTGATTAAAAGGATTCAAGAGGTAGCAATGAGTAAACATTTGGGAACTGCCATGGAGATATTTATGTTTTACTCTTGTTTACCTGTTTTTACTTGCAGGCTATCTGCTATAAAAGAAAACACAAAACATGAAATATAATTCATTCACTAATTTTTAATAACCAAAACAAATGAAAATAAAAAACAGTAATAACTTATTTATCAGGTAAAGTTTGCTTACCAGGTAAGCAAACAATTGCAAGTAGTCTTCAAACTGCACAAAAGCAGATGACGAACAGAGATCCTTCAATCCTTTTCCCTAGTGCTTAGAAACTACGTCTTTGCCTCTGTATTTTGTACATGGCACCCACCCTATCTAACCCTATCTACAAACAGCAAAGTATTCCTGCTATTGTACTGACCAGGCTAGTTTTCTATTTTAAAAAAAAAATCCAATCCCAAAATACAAAAATAAAATTCAAGCATGGAAACATTCATTCAAAGCAGCCAAGGTTTATTTTAGATGCAGAACAGAACTATTTAATGCTAACTCAAATTAAACTCCCAGATCATTACTGTCTTTTCAAACTTGGGATATCTGAAGTAGCCATTCTAGGTTCCAAACAGTGCTCTCCATATGTTTGCACAACTTTTATGTGCTGTGTACCTTAAATTAAATTGAATATATATATTCTAGAAGTATGGGTCTGCATGTGAACACTACATGAAAAAATACCACATGCCGTAGATACCAAATTGATAATTATAAGCACAGAAATTCATCATGCAAGTCTTCCTCCACTTCGTTTTCATTGGACATGTATATCCTAAAACTGAACTGTATAAGCCATTAGTTAATGCAGAACTTGTTTTCTTGCTAACCTATAATTAATATTGAAAACTGTTTCAAAATGAGAAACATAATGACGAGGCCTGTTCCTCTAATAATCAACAATTGCCTATATAGCATACAATGTATACACATTCACTCCTTCCCCAAAATCTCACTTGTTTAAGTAGGGTTTTTTTTCTAATAATGCATATATAAGATGGCACCCTGCATTTACAATTCTAAAAAGTGTATTTTCTAGGAAATACTGAAACCTTTTCCTGTCACTTTGGCTTAACGCGTCAGTGCTGGCCCTTCAACCCTCTCTGAAGGGTTGTTGCCTTTTTTCGTCGTCCTTGTTCGCTCTTTTCCCCCTTTGAACAGCTCAGACCTGATTAAAAAATTAGTTCACCAGGTTGATTGCGATTTCCTCATAAGCGAAATACGCGAAGGCGGGCTGTCACTCATCGCAGTTACCTTTTAAAATGCAGCGGGCTTGACGTGTAAATCAACATGCTGCTTATAAAAACCAAACCCAAAAATAATAATAATAATAATAATTTAAAAAACCGTAGCCTGCAGAGTGCAAAACAAGAAACCGAAAAGGAAAAAAGAAAGTAAGGTAGGGAAGAAAAAAGAAACTGTAATGGAAAGGGGCACGTCTGGAGAGGGGGAAAAAAAATAAAAGGAGGCGGTGGTGGAGGCCCTGCCGGGGGCTGCAGTTGCTGTTCTCAGTCAACAGGTTGCACCGTTCCCCCTCGGCTGCCCCGCAATGCGCGAGCTCGTGCGCTCGCGCGCCCGCAGGCGCCTTCCCTGCGCGCGCTCCCCCGCCCTGCCGCGTCTCTGCTCTCTTTCCCTGTCTGGGGGAGGGAGGGGGGAAAGACGGAGGAGGAGGAGGAGGAGGAAGAGGAGGCGGAGGCTGCCGCTGCTGCGGCTGCTGCTAGCACGGTCGTAGTCCTCCATTTTGTGGCTGGGGCGAACCGTAGAGCTGAGCGCAGACGGAGTGGCTGGCGGGGGGAGGAGGAAGAGGAGGAGGAAGAAAAAGAGGAGGAGGCGGAGGCGGAGGAGGAGGGGAAGAAGAAGGGGAGGGCGGGACGCCCGTGCAGAGGGAGGCGGGGGAGACGTGGAGAAGGAGAGGAGGGAGAAAGTGTGACTTTAATTAATCGCGGGGGGGGGGGGCAGAAGTGTGTGCGTGTGCTGCACGCGAGCTGGGGTGGGTGGGAGAGGAGCAGGTGAGGGGCTGCGGCTGTGCGTGTGTGTATGTGCGTGCGTGTGTGTAGGAGCGCGGTCCGCCTGTCAGTGTGCGTGTGGGGAGGAGAGGGAGGGGGCGGCTGCTTACCTCCTCATCTGCAAAGGGGCGGCTGCTTTCACCCCCCACCCCACACCCAATCCCGTCGCCCCGTAACTCTGCTTCCTTCCAGTCCCCACCAAGTTGTTTATTTGCTTCGCTGCGTGCTGGAGCCATGGAAGTTGGTGGTTAGGAGGACTCCCAGCGCCCCCACTGGATACGGTAAGGGGTGTCTTCTTTTTTTCAAACCCCCCCCCCCCCCCCTTTAGGTGTGGGCCGAGGGAGGAATGGTTTCTACTTTTAGGCTCTGTCCCTCTCGAAGGGAGGTGCGCGGCCGAAGCGGCGGCCGAGTGCTTTTTCTGTAGAGGTCACCCTCCACCCTGTCAGTAACGTCTCCCCCCCCCCCACTCCCGCCATTAAGATCTAGCGGCTGGCTGCCGAGTGGTGAGGCCAGAGAAGGGTGGCAGCCCCTTCCCTCGATCCGTTGCGTCGCTTAACTTTAAAGTCCTCCTCATTAAATTGGGACTAGGGAGAAGGCTCTGGTGTGGTTTAAAATAACGTTCGTATATGTACGCATCTATATCTATAACGTAGACGGGGGGGAGGAGAGCGATTTCCTATTCTGTTCCACAACCATCTTTGGCTCCTTTTTAATCCCAGAAAGAGAATGTCCAAAATAGGCTGTCTTCTCGGAAAGGAACGATTTTAAGTTTGCAAGCCTGTTATCTGTTTACTTAGGAGTAAGGGACTCTGAATTCAACGGACTTTCTCCTGATAGACGTGTATGGGACTGCGCTGCAAAAGTAGTATAAATCTTATGTAATGGGTTCCTCCCTCTACTTTATCTTCCCCGCGACTTTAAAAAAAAAAAAAGTCTATTTGCAAGGTTTGGGGCTTTTTTTAAAAAAAAAAACACGTTTACTTTTTTTTAAAAAAAGTATGCTATCGCCTCCCTTTTGTTCCCCCTTTTTTTTTATTTTGGCGGCCCCATGGATTGGAAACAGACAAGGAGTTGAAAACTTGGACTTGGTTGGAATTCTTTTTTTTTTTAAGCAAAGGGCTGATGTTATTTTGCAGAAGTGGGCGTGCCAGGCAAATGCTCAACAGGTCCCGACACATTTTTTCTTTCTTTTTTTTCATCTTTACAAGAAGGAGAATTTCAACTCAAAAAAAGATTAAATATCTTTGGAGTTGCTTTTTTCTCTTCCAGCAAATGAATCACATGATAAGATTTATCCCTTTTGGCGTTGCCTGTCATATAATGACAAGGAGAGAAACTTGTCAAATGTGGTAACTCCGGTTCTTTTTCTGTCCTTCCCTCTTTTTTTTTTACTTTTAGAGCTATGTTATGGTGTGGATCTTTTAAAATTGTGCAATTCTTTTTGTCAAAGCCCAAAAAGAATTTTAAAAGTTTCATGCAACTTTTGAGGAGGATATACAGAATTGGCTGTGTCATTTGTATATGTTGCCTTTTTGTTTATTGTAAGTCGCCTTTTGGCCATTCATAAATACGCCTAGGCAGTTTCATGAATTTCTGGAAAATCTGTGCAAATATGTTAAGGATAGATAAATGTTACTATAATAATTTTTGGTATTTTAAGAATAAGATCTTATTTCTAAAATTACGATTTCTAAATAAACAGCCATACTAATGAAAGTTAAGAGTAGATCATACTGACAAATTTGGATAATGAATGGATGATGGATACAAATGCAACAATATTTAAATAGACCTGAGAGAGATTTCTTGAAAATAAAATAATTTAGGAAAGGTATACAAACAAAGTTACTTTTTGTTTTACTATTTATAAACAGCCTTTAATTTGACATGAATTAAATGCTATATTAAATAGCTAATTTGGGGTTTTTTTTTGTTTGATTATATTAGACAAATATTATTTGATTAAATTAAGATAACTTTCAAGCCATCGGGGTGCTTTGTATTAGAAATATTATTTAAGAGACATTGGGAACTATTAAGTCTATCTTTTTAATATTCTTTTCTTGGGGTCAGTACTTATACTTCTGATCTCAGGCTAATGGTGGTTTCTTTTGTTTTTTTTTATTAGTATTAAAATAATGGAGCCCAAAGAATCATTGAAATCCACTGGAAGGGAGGAAAGAGGGAAAAGTGTTCACTTTCATCCATCCTTTAGGGGTGGTGCTTCTGTCAAGACTCCAGTATCTACATCTACCCTGTCTGCCTCTTCTCAATCTGACTCCAAGCAACCTGTTCGGTGTGACTTGCCAAAAGGGTTAGGAAGCAATGTGCCACAGCCGGATCTCTCCAAAGCAGTGTCACTCTCAATGGGACTGTATATGGGTGAAACCGATACAAAAGTAATGGGAAATGAACTTGGATTTCCACAGCAAGGCCAAATCAGCCTCTCCCCTGGAGAAACAGATTTTAGACTCCTTGAAGAAAGCATAGCAAGCTTGAATAAATCCTCTAGTCTGACAGAAGGCTCGAAAGGAGTTGCATCTACTGATGTGTCCCTAGAACCAGATTTCCCAGCTATGACTAGTCGTGATCTTACTTTAAATCAAGGGTCTTTAGCACAAGGCCAAGTTGACAGTAACAGTGGCAACTTGAAGCTCTTTTCGGAAGACCAAAGCACTTTTGATATTTTGCAAGATTTTGATTTGCCCCCGGTGTCTCCTGGAAGAGAAACAAATGGAAGCCCTTGGAGAATGGATCCTGTTCTGGATGAAAGTAGCTTGCTTTCGCCTCTTGGTGGGGATGAGAGTTTTCTTTTGGAAGGAAATGAAATGGAGGATTGCAAGCCTCCCATTTTACCAGACACAAAGCCTAATATTAATGAATGTGAGGATCTTTTGTCAAGTTCTACAATGCAGATGCCACAAGTGAAAACTGAAAAAGAAGATTTTATTGAATTGTGTACCCCTGGAGTAATAAAGCAGGAGAAAATGGGCACAGCTTACTGCCAGGCTACTTTTTCTGGGTCAAGGATGGTTGGAACTAAAACATCTGCCATTTCTGTTCATGGTGTTAGTACTTCTGGAGGACAAGTTTACCACTATGATTTGAACACTGCGTCTGTCACTCAACAGCAGGATAAGAAACCAGTTTTCAATGCCATTCCATCTCATTCTGCTAGTTCAGAAAATTGGAATAGGTGCCAGGGATCTGGAGATGATGCCCTTGCGCCATTGGGGGCTTTGAATTTTTCAAACAGATCTGTCTTCTCTAATGGATATTCAAGGTAAGATACATTTTTTCTATTTAAACTTAATAGAATGCTTCTATGTAATATGAAGGTAGTAATGTTCATTATTTACTTCATTGAAAAATAGGCTATATGCAGTGCGGGTCAAGTCATTGCAAGTTTACATTTTATAATTATAATAAAGGAGAAAAAATAAAAATGGCTACTTTGCCATTCAGGTTACTTTTTAACTAAAGACAATAAATTAGTTTCAATTTTCATTAGTTTCAGCATTCAATTCAATATTGCATTGGTTCTCATTATATCTTATTGAACAAAAATCTATTTTATTCTTTACTCATTTTATAAATATAAAGCCTAGGATTTTTATAGTAGGATTTAAATTTTAATACTGAACGTAAGTAAATTTTGGACAATGTGCAGATTAAGCTATGGGAAATAGTATTTTTGTCACTGCTAACTGTGGAAAAAATGTTGGATATACATTCAGATGTATTAAATTTGTCGCTGTCATCTAACAATTTCAATTCTATATTGTTACATCCTTTTTCCTGTAAGATTAAATCTTCATTTAATGTTTTAATCTATATTTAAGTGATTTCAGGCAGCTATATTCTAACAGAAGTTTCATCTTTAATTTTTGCAGTACTTAATTTTTTTCTTCTAACAAATGTTGGCATCTATTTTTCTTAATAAACTTGTTGTTCCTTCAAAAGTTGAGTTCTAAATGGATTTTTACTTAACCAGATATAATTTACCTGTGAGTTTGTTATTGGAATAAAATATTAAAGTATTGTATATTGAATATAGTAGTCCAGTTTTCATTGAACTATTTTGTTCTTTTGTTTTTTCGGTCTTTGTTAAGAACATAGGCACACATATGAAATAGCACAGAACATGCATCAATTTTCTACTTTCTATATGTTCTGTTTTCACTCATGACAATTACAGTGGTGGAGGAAAAGAAGAAATAGGTAGTTTGGACACTATAACACTATATAGAGAAGGGAATATTGTAATGCAATGAATATTGCTTCATATTAATTTGATTTTAAACAACAGTTTTTAAAGTAGAAACAATTTTATAGTACATACTTGTTGCAAGTTGCCTTTTATTTTCCTTTATTTTTATTATATTGTTTTGTGGTGAATTTACAACAAATCTCATGGAATTAAAATTCTGCAAATATAAGCTGCTTGCATCATTCTTTTTGTAAAAATATCAACAAAAAGAATATCCTTTAAACAGTTTATACTTTTATAGTGAAGCTATACATCTTTAGGAGGTTTATGCTAAAGACTTTTAAAATGATGATTTGGTATGTCTAAAGTTTCTGAAATGTGTATGAATTCCAAATACTTTTTGCTTTTGTTGCTTAGTTGAAGTCCCTTTTTTCTTACCTTGATTTTTATCTGATATTTAATATAAAAGATAAATTAAAATGTTTATTATAGATTGTATACTTTAATTTTTTAAAATGAAAGCAGAATTATTAATATGTTGTTCAAATTATGACTAACATCTATTAATCAATTGTTTGCAAATGAACTTCCACCTTGCTCTCTGTCCATTCCTGTGCTTCTCTAAATTTGTTTTATAGCATTCTTCAACATCTGGTGTAGCTTTAGGGTTAGAAATTGAACATGTTCCGTCCAAGGCATCTACTTTGCTAATAAATAGACAATGGAATTCAACTCCTAAAATCCCAATTACATTTAAATGTATGTTGATATGAGCTTTGGAATCTGCTACTTGAACTAGTCACCATAATAGTGGTTTTGTCTAAGAACATGACTATCACTCTTCCATTACTGGAGTGGATCACGTTTTTATTAATTTGGTATTTTGAATTGCAAGGTATGATAGGACATAGAACTTTTATGTTTTTGAATATTGTAAAAGGAACTTGTGGCTAACACAGCTTTTAAACTATGAAAATTCTTTTTTTAATATAAGACAAAAATGTTTCTTCCAATATATTATTTAAAGTAATTTATATCATTAAATTGGGTGATCTTTTTATTTTATGGGTGCACCTGTTTCTACAAAAAAAGGAGAAACATCTAAAACAAGACTTGATTACGCTATTTAAATGGGAATAATTCTAGATTTTATATACACTTTTTAAAGTTTACATTTTATATTTTTATTTTAAGCAATAAGATATACTTGGGGATAGAGGAGTACTATACATTAGTGTTTGCCCATTTCTGCCCTAGTTTATTTTTAAATATTATTTTAATAAAAACATACAAAAATGCTTAAGTAGCAAGGTGGCATATTGTAAATATCTTGCTGCTACTGATAAGAACTCCTCTGAGCCCCAAGATTATCACTTGTTGGTTCCTAGCTTTAAAATATTGAGCTCTTTTTGATTTAGTTATTAGTACCTCAGGGAGAGCTTACAGTATATAATGGGTAAAAAAGAACTTGCAGTTGTTTAATAATGTAAGAAAAAATAGAAATGAATGATGAAATGGAAATGGAAAAGCAAGAACAAAATTGGAAAAGCAAGAGTACTTCTGCTAGAGAATACAAAATATGAATGATGTTTCTCAATGCTTTTTTTGTAAAAAAAAAAAAAAAAAAGTGCCGGAACTCACACAACCCGCCTTGCCTACCCTACAAGATTCCATCCAAAAAAGGTGCCGGAACTCCGTTCTGGGCGTTCTATGACAAAAAAAGACCTGATGTTTCTTAATTCCACTGTACTGTATAGCAATATTTCCATATCAATAGAAGAGAATATATGTATCTTGGGACTGAAATGTGGAGTCCTTGGTGAAAGGTTTAGTTTGCAAACTCCATTCCCTTCTAGCACAGAAGATATTAGCTAGTTGGGTAACAAAACGTCTGCAAGAAAACAGTCAAGCTCAGAGAGCCCTAAGGACTCTATATTTCAATAGGAAATGTTATAATTTGTTTATTTGAGGCTATGAGTCATATGGGAGCTGAGCATCATTGCAGAGATTATTGTGATTCTTGAGCCTGTCGATCGGTTTGGAACAGATTGTGCTTCCTACAGGCTTTTGAGTTTCAGAATAATTCAGATTTCTGAAATTATGGAAATCAATACTGGCAAACTGGAACAACTATGTTGCTCTTTATACTTTGATTGGGAACATGAACAAAATATTAGAATCATGGTAAAATTCTACAATATTAAACAGCATGAATTAAACTAAAGCTATTTTTATGGGGTTGTCTTAAATAAGCTTTTCTATTGACATGATTTAATACGTTTTCTAAACAATGATACATATTTGGCTTCCAGACCAACTTATATAGACAAAATAGATTGTTAAAACCTATCAATGTATCTAAATCTATTTAGAGTACTTACAGTTTCTAAAATGAAGAATGATGGGAAATACCATTATTTTTAAACTGATCATTTAATATTGAATGAAACCCATACTTAAATTTGTCAGACCAGGTTTACATGCTGTCACATTAGATAATAGTATTTTGCATGCTTGCTTTCTATAGGATATAGAGAATATCATTAAAACTTTTTCACTCTATCTACAGTTAGCACCTTTTAACATCTTGTCAGGATACAAACAGGGATCTTGGAATGTCTTGTAACAATAACAGAGTTGGAAGGGACCTTTGGGGTCATCTAGTCCACCACCCTGCTCAGGCAGGAAACCCTATACCATTTCAGACAAATGGTTGTCCAGTCTCTTCTTTAAAACTTCCAGTGTTGGAGCATTCACAACTTCTGGAGGCAGGTTGTTCCACTGATTAATTGTTCTAACTGTCAGGAAATTTCTCCTTAGTTCTAGGTTGCTTCTCCCTTTGTCTTCCATTTTTCATCCTTAGTGTTTGGTTATCCAACTATGCTAGGACAAAGTTTGAAGAACTTGATCAGGAATACTTTAAACCTCTTTCAGTTCTGGAAAATCCATGTTTAGAAATATACAAACCCATTTAAACAAATTTTATTAATTTTTCAAATTTTTACATCCAGGTGCTTGGGAAGCAGCGTGGTGATAGGGTAATCAATAATCCAATAACAAAATCATTCATGTGTATCTCAGGTTACATCAATAGAAATTCCCTCTCTAATTCCCTTAAATATTATATCATATTCATATTAATAAATTTCTAACTAATGCTCAATTAAGCAAATGACCATGGTTATTAAGTGAATCCACAGCCATTAAACAAGCTCTGTGGTCATTAAACAAACTTGTTCACTATGGGGCGTTTTGCCAAAAACTGGAAGTAATTTCTAATGCATTGCATAATCTTTTAAAATAGAAAGGGGCTTTTCAGTCATGGAAAAATGGAAAGCACAAGAGAAAAAGATGGTAAATAATGTTAGTAGTAAGTTATAACATATGTGATTGTCTAAAAATAAGAAAATCCAATTGAAATCAAGGAAGAAAATAAATTTGAGATAATAGAGGTGTAAAACTCACTTGGTAGAAATATATGTTTATTTTAGATGAGGTTTCCATTGAATATTTTGAAATTGTAATTTTCCATAAGAGATAAAAGTGAAAGACAGTTAAAATAGACAATATAAAAAAATACTTTTTCATAAAATACATATCACATACAGCAACTAGTATGTTTTGGATAAAATTATAGTATTACAATTACTGTTCTGTTTATTAGTCCTAGTTAATGAACTAAGAAAAATGACATGCTTCCACGTGAATGTTTACTTGAATTACAGTAAAGTTATAACCTCATCCTTTTTACGTCTCTCAAGTTTGATGCAACAGATTGTGCTAAATCATGCAGTTCTTAGAGGCCTGCATAATTTTTAAATGCATTGAAGTTTTCCTTTGAGAGAATCAGTCTGGTGTAGTGATTAAAGGCACCAGGCTTCGAAAGGAGACTATACACCTTAGTCTTGGTAACAAAGCCAGCTGAGTGACCTTGAGCCAGTCTCTCTCAGTCCTAGGAAGAAGGCAGTGGTAGACCATTTCCAAAAACATGGCCAAGAAAACTGCAGACTTCTGCAGGCAGTCTTTGTAAATCAAGAAAAATAAATAAATTTATTATGTTTATATTATGTTACTTTAGTGTAACCCTGCTTTTAAACATCATTTTCCTCATTTCTCAAAGATCCTTCCACTACTAGTCCAACAGTATTAAAGTGATGGTTGTTCTTTGCTATGAGTTTTCTGCTAGCATTTTCTTTTCAAGAAGCATTTCCTTCTTCCTGAATGTTGGGGAGGGGAGAGATCACGCCAGCTGTTGAGCTGATGCAATGTTAGATTAGGGAAAATTCTGAATCTGTTGCAGCTATAAACCTTCCCAATGTGCTCCCTGCTTGGTGTTACAGTGCTTCTTTCTGCTTCTTCCTATCAACGGGTTTTGTGGTATTGAGTACCAGCCTCAACAGGCAGAAAGGAATATCTGACACCAACTTGCCCCTTATGCAGTTGAAGCTTTCAGAAAACCCCATCCTCTGGAATTATCCTGTAGCATCTCAAGGGCTATAGTAGTGCAATCTGAATGCACTTATATATAAATATACCTTGACTTATTTATTTGTTCAGTTTATATGGCCACCATCTCCCTTAGATGATTTTGGATGGCTTACTATAGTTTAAAAAAAGACCCCAAATCCAATAAACAATAAAAAGCAAATATACAAAACCATGCTAAATATTATTATAAATATATTAAAAACATAAAAATCTAATCAGCAGAAGAGTATAATTTATTTATAACATTCAGTACAATCATTGGACAGGCTCTACACCACAGCTATATTCCTAGGCCCAGTCTAAAAGCTCCTGGTACATTCTACAGGTCAGGCGCCACATAGAAAAAAACTCTCTTCCTGGATCGCAGGAGATTACAATCCTTAGTAGATGGGACTGTAACATGTATCTTCTGCTAGACTTGATAGAATGGGTACATGTAGGTAGAAGCAGTCCTTCAAATCCTCCAAAACTCTTTGTTGCTTTTTTGTAAAAAGTTAATTTGCAAGCTAATTGGTATGTACATATGTACAGATTATTATTTAGACTAATATAATAATAATAATAATAATAATAATAATAATAATAATAATAATAATAATAATAATAATAATAATAATAATAAAGTTGGAAGGAACCTTGGAGGTCATCTAGTCCAACCCCCTGCTCAGGCAGGAACCCTACACCATTTCAGACAAACGGCTGTCCAGTCTCTTCTTAAAAACTTCCAGTGTTGGAGCATTCACCGCTTCTGGAGGCAGGTTGTTCCACTGGTTAATTGTTCTAACTGTCAGGAAGTTTCTCCTTAGTTCTAGGTTGCTTCTCTCCTTGATCAGTTTCCATCCGCTGCTTCTTGTCCTGCCCTCAGGCACTTTGGAGAATAGCTTGACTCCCTCTTCTTTGTGGCAACCCCTGAGATAATGGAACACTGCTATCATATCCCCCCTCGCCCTTCTCTTCGTTAAACTAGACATACCAGCAACTGTGAAATCTAAATTCCAGCAACTGTGAAATCTAAATTTGTTATATTATTTTATTGTTTATTTTATTGTTACATTATTGACAAATATCTCTTACTTGCCCCTAGGGTTAATTTCCTGTATCAATTTTTTTCTCACTTAATACCAAACTATGGTTAATTTTTGTCACAAGAATAAGTTGTAGTGATTATCTGACTGTTACAGTTCTCAAACTTTCTGTTTCATTGAAAATTCTGTTTTTCTGTTCCTTCATACACAACAGATAATTTGTTAATCTTAACTAATTTGCATGAAATAAAGCATATTTCAGATCTGTTGAATTTTATTTCTAGTGGACTATAATTAATAACATGTTCTTGGATTTGGAATTATAAGACTGATCTAGTCTTCATTATATGGTGGTATCAGAATATGATTTGAAGTATTCTTGCCCATTCTAATCAGCTCAATCCAAAGTGACTTGTATCTCAATAAGAATTCATAGGATGTTAAGATTTTTGTATTAGCTAAACTCTAAAATTAGCTTTCTTTAACTTTGTGGCCACCAAATGTATTAGATTTTGTCTTCTGCTATCACTAGTAGTCCAGGAGAACTGGAGAACATCTAGTTGGGAAATCTTTTGTAGGACAAATACTTTGCTATTTCCCCAAAGTCAGTTATAGAGTCAAATGGGTAGAGAAAAAGAACCACCGTATTTTTATCTGCAAGAATAATGTTCTTAGAGAGGAACATATTACTGCAGCAAGCTTGGATAGAACTATTATGTACAAGATTACAGGAGAAATATATATGGCATCAAGTCAGAAAATGGGTTCTGCCTAAAGTTTAAATAGATACCACAGTGACTCTTTTATTTCTCCTACCTATTATTTATATAGTTAATGTAACATGATATTATAATAAACTTTAAATTTTAGTAATAAAAACCTAAACGGCCAGATTCAGTTGCTCACTATACCATGTAATTCGCTTGGTTATTTTAAGCAGTCATTATCTCGGCTTAACCTACTTGACTGAGATGTGCAATGTTGAAGAAACAAGTATGCCACATTGACTTAATAGAAATTATGCAGAGTGTAAATATAATTAATGCATAGTTTTTACTGTAGTCTTCATTACAATTGTGGTCATCATGGTCATTTTTCTCCATGCTCTAAAATTTACATACCTACTTAAACATATTTATAAATAAATAGCAATTGGGAATATACTGTTTATGTAGGTATTTTGCTAGCATTCTCTTCACAATTGGATTTTATCAGGTAATGTTCCAGGCAACAGCAGGTAACATCTGGGTCATAGGAATAAAAGCAAAATCTTTAAACTTCATTTTCAGTAAAACAATAGTAGCAAAATGAAAGCCTTGAATCCCATTTTTTTTTTATTCTGAATTTGATTTCGACAGACAATACATTTCAAGCTTATGACTATTTCATGTTTTAGGTATCCAGAGTGAAATATTAAAGCTTGCTGACTCAATAGTAGCCTGAGGTGCCTGTTAAACAGTTTGCTGCCAGTGATGGATTTTTAATATATGCATGTGATAATTGTTCTTTGACATGTATGAATTAAAGGAAGCTTGGGCATTTTAGGACAAGTGTAACTCATATAACAAGCTTCTCCTGTCTTGTGTCTTCCAGATATGTTCTAATTGCCATAGTATCTAGTTAATTTGGAAAACCATTGTTGCTGGATAATGTAAACAGTAGGAAAGCATTAGCTTGGAAAGACTTGTGTACATGTTCTTTATATTTATTCCTCTTGCCTGCTTTTCTTTCTTTACCATTATTTGTGTATGTCGCTGTTGAGACTTTTTATAGGTTGTATTGTAGTCTAGATTTCTGGATGGTTTGGTATCTTCACCCTGTTGTCTAGGTCAGAGGTCTCCAGACCTTGGGCTGCGGCCCACTACTGGACCATGGCCTGCTCAGAACCGGGTTATGCAAGTGGCTGGCCAACGCAAGCGAAATGCAGCTCAACTTGCACAAGTGGCAGGCTGGTGCGTGCATGTGTGCGCACACACACACGCCACTCACCACTTGTGAGAGCCAGTTCCCCTCTCTCCTCCCACCAGGCCAAGTAAAAGTTGGGGATCACTGTTCTAGGTTATTGTCCCTATCAAGAATTAATTTTTTGAGCCAAGTATTTCAAGAGAGATATCCAAATTTTAATGGACTGCCATTCCCACTGTATTTATATTAGTCATTTATGAAAGGATTGGTAAGTATTGTACAAATAGTTCAACTAGCCTCGTTGTGTTTAAAATTAGGATTGGTACGTCAATCACTTGATTACTTTTTTTATTCGGTTATTGTCAAATATATATTGATAGAAACAGTAATACCTGTGCTGTGTAAGTGGCAAGGTACTTTTCAAGCAAACTATTTTCTTGAAACAGTAAGATTAATTTTTCTCAGTAGTTAAACGTATATTATTCACACACACATTCTGTTTGAATTAAATTAATATTTAAAATATATTTTATATTGATTTCAAAACAGCCTCCTCTAATTAAAATGAAATGCTGAGTTATTGTTTGTAAAACTTCAAGTAGACTTTGGCAACTGTCTTTGTAAAGTGACATTCTTTAGTTTAATCCTGGAATATAACATTTTTAAATAATTTTTGCTGAAATATTCAAATCCATTTTCTCAAAAAACAGTTCTTTAGTATTGCTTTCCATTCAGATATATGAATAAGACTGGCATCTTAATTTTATTATTAAAATGATTTTCTTTCTTACATTAAAATTAGTAATTTGAGGATTTATAAAATTGTGTTGCATATGTGTTTTATTTTGTCTTGAGTTTTGAATTGTTTGCCTAGATAGCTGTATCTGCTTCATAGCATTTTAGAATAATAGATGTCAAGCATGGGAAATCAGGAGTCCAGGCATTTCAAATGAATATATAGATTTATTTCAAGCTTAAGTTCTCTACAAGAATCTGAACTACTAACAGTCAAAGCAAATTGGCAGTGGATAAGAGTCAACGGAACTCAAGGTAGGCTAGACGTAGATCTCTTGTGGACGTGAAGGGACTTGAGACTGATGATGCATTTGAGCCCTTGGCCTCAGCCTGGTCATCTCCTACAATACAATTGGAATAAACCAGTAGGCTATTAAGTGCAGGTGCTGTTAGTGCATGGATTCAAATTAAAACATCCTAGATTGACGGACATCTAATCTCCATTTGAACAATTCCATTGAAGGGAAGTCCACCACATCTTCATTGTTTCATAACTCGAATCCATTATTCTGAAACCTGCACCTGGATCATGAGGGGAAAGAACTTGAGCCCATTCTAAGTGGTTCCTCTTCATGTATTAAAAAGATATTATCATTCCCCCTTCAGTAATCCTTTCTCTGAGCCAAGGAGACCCAGCTCCTTCGGTGTCTGTTCATAGGATTTAGTTTCTAATCACTTGATTCCTCTTTGAAATTCCTTAAACCTGTTCAGGTGTCTCCAAATCGTTCTAAAAATGTGATGCCTAGTACTCAGAGTACTCAGCGCTCAGACTAGCACTTGGAAGAGCAGCCATGAAGATCTTGGAAACAGTAGTGAAGTGCTGTGATGTGTTTATACCTACAAATATTAGGTGACACTGTGAAGCAAAAGTTGGACTTTGAAGAAGCAGGAGAGCAAGAATATTGATCCATTTGAACTTTGTTGTTGAAAAATACTCCTGAGAGTATTTGTGACCATTTGAAGTTAGTCACCCCAAAAAAATGTATTTATGACCCAGATTCCAGGTTCCAATGGCCTTCTCCCCACCCTACCATCGGGCAGATGATTGCAGTCTGGGCACTCAGCAACCAGCCCACATTATGGCCATTTGCAACATCCTGCAGCCATGTGACTGTGATTTATGATTTTTTTTTGCTGGAAATTGACTTCCAGTTACAGTTCTGTCAAAAAATGGCAATTGCAGACAGTGACACCAATGACACTGTATTGACTTAATGACTGCTGCAAAAAAAGGGTGTAAAATAGTCACATGATAACCTTAACAGTCGCACAACTTAAACCCCTAATTTTGGGCTCAATTATGATTGTAAGTCAAGGACTTAGATGTATCATGGACAGGTGAGAAAAGAAGCAAATGAATCATTGATCAAATCAACTAAGAGTTCTCTCTTGAGGTGCAAACTACCAGGCTCAATGGTCATACACCAAGACTTAGCTGTCTTCCCAGTGTCGGTAAGAAAGAGGAGGAAGGAAAGAGAAGAGGACAGCCAGCGGCAAGGTGGTTGAATGGTCTCAATTACAGTGGCAGTGAGTGCTCTGTTGGAAGGATAGGCTAGGGACAGATCAACAAAGGGAAAAATCTATCTAGGTAGTGGCTAAGAGTTGAATCTGTATATGTGAGAGAGGGAGAAGGAACATAAACGTTACACTTCTCATTTTATGGATAAAAATTCATTACAAGAGTCTTTGGATAGTGGGCAGGCCATAAATGTTTTAAATAAACAAATGGGTTTTGTGTCAGCTGCTTTAACTGATCTTGTTATTAGGTGAAATAAAAATACATTTCTAGACTTGTGGTTGAGATAGTAAAATCTTATTTTTAAAATGTTAAGATTCCTTGCTGAGCAGTTTCTTCATCGTTTATTAAAAAACTGAGACTTAAATCCCCTAAATATTATTAATATGATTACTTCCAGTTAGGGCAGTATAATGAAGTATTTATTTGTATTTCATTGCTGAATTGGGTAACTGTTTGGCTGAAATATCTCTTAAATGTAAATGAACATCTCTAATTCATCTGTAGTTATTTTAACAGTACAGGTAGTCTTCAAATTACGACCATAATGGAGTTTATCCACCACAGTCCTAACTTGTCACAGTTGTAAGACATGGGTCATGTGACCAACCCAATTTTACAACTTTTTTTGTGTCGGTCATTAAGTGGCCGACACAATTGTTAAATGAACACAGGGTGGTTGCCAAGCAAACCAGTGATTTGCTGTGGATGTGGAAATAAATAAATGCCCAATTCTGGAAGGATGTTAAACAAGGACTACTTGCATTGTAAGAGCAGTGGATCAGTGGATCAGACTAAAGCCAGATTTCCAGTGGACTGTGCTCAAGAGAGCATTTTAGTTACCTCCTCCTCATACTCACAGCTCCCTCTGCTGTTGAACCTGAAAATTTATCATCAAATGTACATGCTGGAATGCTGTGGCGTAAAGAACTTTTGCTAAAAATAAATTTAAAAATTCCTTTGTATACATAGAAGTTCTTTATATACCTGCAAATACTGATGACTCATCCCTAAAAAGATACAATAATATTAGGGTTTGATAGAAGAACAATCCAATAATAAGAATTTTTGTCTGTATATTGCAAATATTGGAACTTGGAATATTTAATGCAGTACAGTTAATCTTCCCTTAACAGCAACCTAAGGGACACAGTTGTTAAACAAGATATCAGGTGACCCCAGCAGACTTACAACCTTACTTCTGCTGTGGTCATTAAGCAAATCACCTGCAGTTGTTAACTGAGACATCACATGGCTGTGACTTGAAATTTTACTGCCGGTTTCTCCATTAACTCTTGCTTGTTGTAAGCCGGCTGTGATGAATGCAAATGATGGTCATGTGACTGCAGGACACTGCAATGGTGGTAAATGTCTGCTGGTTCCAAAGTGCCCAAATCTCAGTCATGTGATTGTGGGAACGAGCAATATTGTAAAGTTATTTTTTCAGCACAAATGTAACTTCAAATAATTGGTTAACAGAGCAGTTTGTAAGTGAGGACGACCTATAGGGTCTATAAGGTAGTCCTCGAGTTACAACAGCAGTCGGGGCTGAAATTTCCATCTGTAAGGCATGCAGTCGTAAAGCTTAACATCAAGTTAGCACATCACTTAGCAACGGCAATTCCAGCACTCCCCAATGCCATTGTTAGCCAAGGACCCATCCTGATCCAAGCCATTTCTGGCTTGGTGTCTCCCAGCCGGAGAAGCCCTAGCACAGTAGTACAGTAGCACAGCGCAAAGTCCAACCATTGCCGCCCTGACTGCCCTCTGTGCTCTGCTGCCCTAGTTGATCTTCGATCTCTTCTTGTTCCTGCTGCTGATGAGGCATTCCCAGCTTGGCCCTTCACAAGGCAGCTGCTGGCCAGATGAGGCCTTCTTTTCCAGGTCTTGCAAGGAAACCATCATGCACGATCTCAGCCTCAAGAAAGCCTCATGAAGCTCTAGGCTAGGTGTACTTGGTCAGCAGCAGGAGCAAAAAGACAGCAAAGATCATCTTGGGGCAGCAGAGCACAGGTCAGCAGGGGCCTCAGTGCGCAGCCGGGAAGAGATATGGAGGAGATGGCAAGTAGGGAGATTTGAAGCTTCCCTGAGGTTGTAAGTGTAGGTGGGCTGCCAAGCATCCAAATGTAGGTCATATGATACGAAGTTGTACAACGCCTGTAATTCTGGAGACTCGGGCATAAGTATCATTCATTCAGTGCTGCCATAACTTTGAATAGTCACTGAACTAATGATTGTAACTCAAGGACTGCTTGTAAATGGTATGATGTGAAAGGCTATCTTTTTGGCACAAGATGATGATTTTTACATTATGATTTGATGCTAAGATCTTCCAGCATTGTTCTTGTTTTACTTTTGGTAGAGTTACTTGATTATTTTATCCCTTTGCTGTATTTTGAAAAATATTCCTTTTTCAGTTTCATCTTGTTAATCAATTTCTGACTATATATGCCAGCCTGAAGCTGTGAATGAAAGGTAATTTGTACATATAACTGTATTAAAAATGTTTCCTGTACATACTGTGAAATTCATCAAAATGAAAGGCTGTTTGTAGGTATAAGCAAGATAGGAGTTGTTCAAAAAACATATTACCTAACTAGTACACTAAATGCACAACCATAAATTTTGTTCCTATGTTAATCCTTCTAAAACCATGTGTTTTACCAGAGGTTTTAATAAGAGCTTACTGAAATATGGAACAAAGCCTAGGACCATGGTTTCCTTTGTTCTTTGCCTGCTGGCTTATGTTTTATCAATTTAACATTTTTAAAAAAAAACACTTCAAATAAACATAAATTAGTGGTACAGTATACCTTTGCATCTGTATCATTTCTTCAAAGAATTGACTTTATCGCAGATTTGGATACAAACCAGGGATAATTGTATGTGCTTATATATTCTTAAAACTAGATTAGGATTAAAGCAAATATAAAGTTCAAAATAAGATTCTTAGTTTAAGCTAGAATGAGGAATTTCTTAATAGCTCATTATAAGCTTAAGACTTTTATTCCAAATAAATCTTTGGTTTTGTATACATTTTGTTTTTTCCTCGACGTAACTAATCCTCTTCTTAGGAGATATTAAGTAGGTTATTGAACGAAATATTCTCAGATGCTTTAAATGTGAATGAACATATCAGGATGCTATTTTACTTAACCTTACCTAGAATTGCAGAGTACACATTTTATACATGTTGTCTAAAAGAATTGCTTGATTTTAATTTTTAACTCAAACTTTATTTTTTCTTTGCATATTGGCACTCTGGTTTATAATCTAGTATTTTGTGAGTGGAAATCCAAAATATCTATAGACAACTATCCTAACAAATAGTTCCTGAACATGTTTCATATATTGTAATTTGAATTGGTTTCCTGTAAGGCGAAAGATAGAATTGGATGCTAGATCTTTCAGTAAATTTACATAGTACATTATAGTGTTGCAGAAATTTAGCAAAACATTTGCATCAGTAGACCAGTTCAGCACAAGTGCATATTCCCAAGTAAAAAGCCTTGAATGAGCCAGATGTTGATTTTTCAGTTGAATTAATAGATCAATAGAAAATCTTTTCATATTCAGTTTGCAATCAATCTCTGTTCTAAAATATTTTTCCCCATCATTACTATTACCAAGCTAGAGTTTCCACCATTCAATATCTGTGTTTGGTTTATTTCCTTTGGTAAGCATTATCTCTACCTTTTCACCCAGATCTTTGATAAAAATATAAAAACTAAAGAGCCCAAGACTGATCCTTGTGGCATTCCAGTCTGTACTACTAGTTTGAGAAGAAACAGTAGCTTAATAAATGATGATTTTTGACTCATCCACAATGATTGTCACATCATTCAGAAGACATTCACTTAGTTTGCTTGCCTGTACATCATAGAATATTGATGCTTTGCTAAAATCAAGATAGATTAGGGCTACATTAACCTAATCTACGCCGGAAGTTATCCAATGTAAAATTAAATAAGAGACCCCCAACTAGGCATCTCCCAGGCAATGGTGATCTCATCATTCAATCCTTTCAACCTGGAAGCATGTTGGTGCTCTCAATATGACTGTAGTAGTAGTCTGACTACAGGCAGTTCTTGAATTAAAAACATTTTGTTCAACTGTTCGAAGTTACAGAGGAGTTGAATGAATAGTACTTAAGCCCAGTTCCCAAAACTGTGACTGTTGTAGTGCTCCCCTGGGTCATGTGATTAGATTAAATTTTGGGCTCTTGATAACCCACTCCACTTACAACTTCAAGGGTGCGTCACCTCCCCCACCCACTTTTTTCCTCCCTCTCCCCCTTTGGCCCCCTGCTCTCTGGCTCTACCGCCTGAGCTTCACTGACCAGCAGCTGCTTTGTTAAGGACTAGGCTGAGAATGCCTTGTCAGTAGCAGAGCAAGGAAATGGTGAAGATCGGGGCAGTAGGGGCAACAAGGTCTTTGGATCACGGGGCCTGGGGCTTCCCAGGACAGCTGTAGTTTTGTGCTATTCTGCAGTGCCAGGCTGGTGTGGCTGCCGCTCAGGGATTCTTGTAGCCTCAGAGCCACTATGGGCCAAGAATCCTCTGGGCTTGCTGCTCCACAAGGCAAGTCACAGTGGAATTGAAAGGCAGGTGGGTCCTTATCTTGGAAGAGCCAAGGTTCAGGGAGGAACAAATTTGGGAATGGGTTGAATTGACTGGGTTCTTGGCTATCGATCAGTGTAATTCCGTTAACAATGGTAATGAAGAGTGCTGGAATTTCTATCATTAAATGATGTGGTCACATGACATTGAACTTGATGACTATTTTTGCCACTAAGCAACATAAATTCTGGTTCTAATTGCTGTCACAGTGTGAGGATTACCTGTAGAAAATTTGATAGATGCATGCTGACTTCTGAAAATTACCATAATGTAATTACATACCACGACATTTGTGAATAGCTCTAGAATCCTCTCAAGTATCAGTCAATTAGTTAGTGCATTCCTCTTCTTCCTTTTTGAAGACAGAGACTTTTGTTTCACATCAGAAACTAGGCAGTGTTAATCATTTTATTATATGTGCCCTATTGAGAATAAAGTGTGGAATACATATAAACCCAAGTTGTGCCCAAAAATCTGTTATGGGTATTAAAAACCATATCTTAGGAGAAAAACAGCAAGCAAAGACAAAATGGTTGATGTACCATTGGAAAATTGTCAAGGGGAATTTAAGATTAAATCAAGAGAGCAACGAATAGCAGAAAGATATAGATGTCAATGGTTTTCCTATTTATAGTTATCATGTCTTGCTCCAGTTGCCTCTTCCAAAGATCATCTTTCAAAAGAGAATCAACCGATGCATTACGCCTTGTACCATCCCAAAAATGGGTACCATTTTGGAAGCTCCTCACGAACTGAGAATTGCAGCCACTCTCAAAATGGTGCCCACTTAAGGATGACACAAAGTGGCTTCTGTATAGGACAGCTACATTGGCCAGTTCTCTTTCCAAAAAGCAATCTTTGGAAATCGCCTTTCCATAAGAATACCCAGCCAATGCAACATGTGGCCTTTTATAGAGGCCAGCTTGTGCCATTCTGGAAGTGACCACCATTCTTGCAGTCTCAGTTTTGGAAAATCGCACCGTTCTGAGAGATCTTGTAGATGTAAATGATGCCCACCTCCAGAATATTGCAAGGTGGCCTCTGCAGGAGGACTATCGCATTGACTGGGCGCTTTTTTGGAAAGGCAATCTTCAGAAGGGGTAAGTAGAGCAAGATGTGATGGGGCAGAAAGTCCCAAGGGTGTGGGACCTAGCAAGGAAGGAAGTACAAGAGGTACCTTTGATCAGGGGGAAGATATGTGGTTAAAAGTGCTGAAATTTTTACATTACATGATGATTTTAAAGAGAATTTTTATAAAATGCATTGTTGGTACATGATGCCAGAGAAATTATCTAGAATGTATACAGGCACTTCAGATTATATATCTTAAGCAACATGAAGGAACGTTCGATCATGCTTAAAAAAATATTGATTCAAATACCTACATAGATAAAGAGGATCTTAAAGATTAATATTCAATTAAAAGAAGAATTATTCCTTTTAGGATTATTAGATACAGAGATAAGAGTCATGGAAGATTATTTTAATACTATATATCAGTGGTTCTCAACCTGTGGGTCGGGACCCCATTTGGTGTCGATCGACCATTTCATGGGGGTCGCCAAGCAAGGCTGTCCGCCATTTTTTTTGTCCGCCATTTTTTCCCCCTTTTCCGGCGGGTGCCTTACCTCCCTTGGGCTGGGCCAGCTGGTGGTCGGCCTGCTCCATCTCTGCCGCTTGCCAGCTACGCCTCGGGCGGCGCAGGGGGCAGAACCACGCATGCGCGGCGCTCCCGGGCAGGGAAAGTCCTCGACTTACGGCCGGTTGGGTAGTCCTCGACTTACGACCGGTTTAGTCCACGACTTACGACCGGTTTAGTCCTCGACTTACGACCGGTTGGGGTCGCGGCATTAAAAAGGTTGAGAACCACTGCTATATATGATTACTGCAAAGAGATTATTATATGGACAAAAATGGAAAGATTCGATACAACCCACTATGGAGGAATGATTAGGTGAAATCAACATATCTTGCTGAGTTGGATAAACTAACTAAAGATAACATCTACATTTATTATTGACTGGAAACTCCTTGTGGAGTTTTTTTGCTTAAAAATAAAAATAAATGACTTGTGATTTATGTCTTTGTTGATTAGACAGGGCAGATTATCGAAAGGGAAGAATCATGATACAACTTTAGAGAGAGAGTTTAAAATATAATTGTACTTACAGCTGCAGTGAAGCAATTGGAAGCCAGTTCTCTGTATCTTTTTTCTTTCTTCTCTACTTTTCTTTTACTTTTTCCCCTTCCTTGTACTTTTAGCTTTCTTTTTTATTTCTTTCTTTTTCTTTTTTTTCTTACTTTATATTAGTTTTTTTTATATATAATATATGATTATACTTGGCCTAGTGGTTAAGGCATGGAAAACACAAGAGTGTGAGTTCTAGTCCTGTCTTAGGTTTGAAAGCTGGCTGGGTGACTTTGAGGCAGTCACTGTCTCTCATCCCAACCACCTCACAGGGTTGTTATTGTGGGGGAAATGCGAGGAAGAAGGATTGCCTTGATTTTTTATAAAAATAATAAAGGCAGGACAAAAATAAGTGTATTTATTTGTAATCTTATAATCTGTATAATCTTATTTTATTTATGGATATAATTTTACTTAACTTCGTGCTGCTTTATTCTGAGTTTAAAAAAACCACTATATTGGGAAGTTGTTATACCTCCCAAGTGGTTTTAACCAAATCTCCAATATAGGTAGTCCTTGACTTACAATTGAGCTCAAAATTTCCCTTTCTAAGCAAGACAGTTGCTAAGTGAGTTTTGTCGCATTTTATAGCCTTTCTTGCCATAGTTATTAAGTAAATCACTTCACTTGTTAAATTAGTAGTACAGTTGTTAAGTGGATCTGGCTTCCCCATTGACTTTGCTTATCAGAGGGTTGCAAAAGATATCACGTGATTCCGGGACACTGCAACCATCATAAATACATGCCATTTGCCAAGCATCCAAATTCTGATCACATGACCATGGGGTTGCTACAAGGTTGTAAGTGTGAAAAATGGTCATAAGTCACTTTTTTCAGTGTTGTAACTTCAAAAGATCACTAAGTGAATAGTTGTAAGTCGAGGACTGCCTGTATGCAGAATTGTCATGGTATTCCAAGTATAGTTATATTGTGTAAAATCATTACTATATTGGCAATTTTATTCTTTCGGATCATAATACCAGTTCAATATATGTTCAGTTCTATTTTAAGAATGATTCATCTATCCAAACTGATTCCCGTGATCCATTTCCTGATGAGTCACTGCCAATTCAGACCCATTGATATATGTATGAAATTTGAATTTTTACAACAAATATGACTCATGTGCACTTGCTTACTTTGAATTGCATCTGTTATTTTAAAGTCTTCTAATTTAGTCTGGAATACGTTTTGGGGGGCTTTTACAATCCGTACTACCACTGAAAGTATTCAATAATTAAAACAGAATATATGTTTTAACTTCTTTCTACAGAGCATCCAATATCCACTTCATGAAAATCTGCTTTAGAACTGAATAATAATGCAACTCCTGTGCTGTACTACCAAACATTTTGTGAAAGGGGCATTTTTGAAACCTTAAAAGGAATTTGTAGGCCTTAACAAAATAGCCATTTTAACAAGTATCCAAAGACAAAATATCCATTTGCTAAAAGCAAACTGGTCTATTTGTCAAAATCCCTCTTTATCCCCAGCAGCTAATCTGTGCCTTTTTACTAGCACCAAGTTGCAAACTCCAACTCCTCCTCCTCCTTTTTGAATAATAACTGTTTGGAAAATATCAGCTTGTCATTTAATATTTTTAATTATTTTTTAAAATAAATTTACAAATCAGGCAGGGAAATGTGCGCCACTGCTGCAGTGTATGAACATGGAGCTCTTTGAATCCTGTATATTCAATAACTGAATGTTGGTATCAATATTTTATAGGTTCCAAGAATAGAATAAAGAATCTCAGCCTTTTTTACATACAGTTCCAAGCATAATATTACTTGCTTTCGACTTAGCTTAATGTGAAAATTCACCACAGGAATGAAACTATGAATTCTGTTTTGTCAGAAAACTACATTTTGAAACCACAATTGATTTATGAATCACGGTTTGTTTGAAATATGGCTTGTTAGAGCTGTAGTCGGCATTTTACCTTATTCCCTATTGGTTTCATATTGTCTTTATTTCTTCTGATTGTTGAGAAATTGAGAAATCAAACCAGGAATTAACCAAAAATTACCTCATTCATCTGTAGAATGATTTCTGGATTATTCTTATCTTGTTACCCAAGAATGTGTCCATATGCTTTGAGACATTACCAGAATTACCATTAGAATTGTGCAAAGTGTTTTGTGGTTGAATTACTGTAATCCCTTTTCTGACTTCACAGGAAGTATTCCAAAACTGTAACTGGATGTATATGTGGCATGATAATTTTCATGAAATGTTTTACAGACAAATAATTAACAAATTTACTGGTATAATGTTGATTATTAAAAGAGGACAGAAAGCACGCCTGATTTGCATACCAGTCTGATAGAAATTACAGTGCAGCAATTCTGATATAGGAAAACTAACATATGTATTATTTGGTGATTTCAGATGACAGAAAAATAAGTAAAGATCTGTGGAAGATATGTACTGGCTCTTTTTAAGCATATTGTGTCATCTGCTAGATATGCTTAGGCTTTCCTAACCTGAAAGTGTCCCATAAACAGGCCCACACAAACCATGGCTTATTTTCAGTTAGGTGACTCAGAAACATTCTTCAGCTATGCTGCATAGTAAACCATGGATGGTTATCCTATCTTAGATGAAGCAGCCAATGTTATTCTCCAGCATGACGAGTGGAAAATCCACCAATGGGTTTTGCTTGTCTTCTGCCCGTAGACTAAGTCAACCAATTTTTGCCACACCTCTCTTCCTGGGCCTTCCTCTTCCCAGTCTCGACGTAGTCTCTAGCCCAGAAGGACACGTTTTCCCTTGGCTCCAGGATCAGGTCGTAATTTTTCCTTATTTATTGCCTTTTACAGAAGGGGGAAGGGGGTTGCAAACGAACAGCCGTTCGCCATCCCAGATGATCGCGGAGCAGCCACAGGCTCACCCAAATCGCAGCTAAGCCTCAGCTGATCATCGGAGAGAGGAGCAGAAGCCGGTCGCCATTTTGGCACCGCGTGCTCTCTCTATGGCGCAGGGAGGAATCTCCTTCCTCCCCCCCAGCAACTGATCAGCGGAGAGCGAAAGGCTCCCGCAGCTTCCCAGTAACCCAGCTGATCGGCGGAGACCAGCAACAGCTCTGTGCGACTTCTCCGAAGGCCAGCTGATCAGCGGAGGGTAAACAAGGCTCTGTGCAGCTTTCAGTGACTCAGAGAGAGGCCGATCACCATTTTGGCTTCACGTGGCCTCCGGAGCGGGGGGGGGGAGGAAACTAAGCATTCAAGCATAAATCTCCTCTCCTCCAGAATAGATTAGGACCGGATTGGTCAAACGGTGGGAGGGGGAAGGCAGGGAAGCATGTGTCGCTCCAAGGCAGCGGACAAGGAGGCCAAGCGTCATCACCAGGCTCTGGAGAAACAATTCTCTAGAGCCGAAAAGAGGCAAAATACAGCAGGAGACGGCCTAGTCCCACCAGCTTACACGGAGGAGGAAATATTTGGCCCACTGCAGCCTAGTCAGGAACCTCTGGAAACAGAGGCTGACATAAAACAGGCAGACAGATCCCCCCTAAGCGAAGGACCAGAAAGCCCGGGGGCACCAGGCGCACACTCAGCAGCAGGGCCTAGTCTTTCAGACAATCAGGGAGCCTTGTCATCGGAACACCTACAATCCCTGATATCTCAGGCAGTTGCTCAGGCCACGGCCTCTTCAGGACATCATAGATCCAGAGCCGGGTCTGTAGTTTCAAGAGGCCATTCCTATCTTTCACAGGAGGAGGCCTCAGCATACCAGGAATCAATTTCCCCTTCTCAGTCCTCAAGAAGCAGGAAGTCTCCCACGGAGGACTATGAGCAAACAGACCAAGGGCTGTCAGAAGATGATGATATATCCCCATTCATGGGTCTTTTCAACCCGTCTCTATTCAAATCCTTGCTTCACAAGACCAGCAGCACTGCAAAGATTAAGAGACCGAGGTTTCCCCAAGAGGGACCCTCAGCATATCAGGACACAAAAAGCAGGGTGTTTTCGCAGCCCAGTTACACACAACAATTTATCCCCTGCCCCCCTCTTTTCTTTGACACAATTCAGAATAATTTGAGGGACCGGGTCCCTTCATTCCAATGGGGGGGACAGACAAGAAGCTATTCAACATAGATCTGGCCTTATCGGAGGTAATAGAGGTTCCGATAGTAGATGAACCTCTAGCAGCTCTTGTTTCACCATCCATCATATCCGGGGATGCGGCGGAGGCCCTGAAGTCGGAAGATAAGGCGGAATTCACCTTCCACAGGACACACCAGGCCTCAGCGTGGGCAATCAAGGCAGCCATTTCTGACTCCTTTTTTGCTAGGATTTCACTGCTATGGCTGCGCCAACTCCAGAAGAGGATACCCCCAGAGGAGGAGAGAACCCACCATAATTTTAAGGAGGTTAGTGGCGGCAGCGGAATTCATGGCAGATTCATCATTGCATGGTGCAAATTACTCTGCCAGGGCAATAGCGTCCAACACCGCAGCACGCAGGTTAATGTGGCTCAGACAGTGGCGAGCCGACATTAAGGCGAAGTGGCGGTTGGCGGCTGCACCCTACAAGGGCGGCCTACTCTTTGGCAAGGCCCTCAATCCCTATCTAATAGAGAACAAGGACAAGTGCAAGGTCCTGGCCCACCTATCAAGGAAAAAAGGATAGGAGAGTCTCTTCCTACCCTCGCAGACAGCCTTTTCGGTCAGAAACAGGTCCAGAATCTACCACCCTTTCCCACCCTTATCAACCCAGATTGGACCGACAGGGCGACAGATCCGGTAACAGGGACAGATTCAGACAACAATTCCAGTCAAAACGGCCCTTTCGAGTGACGGCGGGGAGGACTCCCCCATTGGTGGCAGGTTGGCTCTTTTCGCTCACAAATGGCAAGCCACCACCACAGACCTTTGAGTCCTAAATACCGTCAGATTCGGCCTCTCACTGGAATTCATCTCCAAACCGCCGAACTGCTTCGTCCCTTGCCTATCACCCAAAGATCCGACCAAAAAGAGTCTCATTAAGGAGGCCATTCAGCACCTCCTGGACATCCAGGCCATAGAACCGTTGCAAAAAGGGCAACAGGGACAGGGATTCTATTCCATTTTATTTATAGTCCCAAAGAGTTCGGGGGAGTAGAGAGCAATTCTAGACTTAAAAAGTCTAAACACCCACCTGGCATACAGAAAGTTCAAAATGCAGACTCTCCAATCAATATTAGCAGGCGTCAGAAGGGGAGACCTCCTGACGTCCATAGATCTGACGGAGGCTTACCTTCACTTTCCCATACTTCCGGAACACCGAAGGTTTCTCAGGTTCTGTCACGCAGGACAGCATTTTCAATACAGGGCCCTGCCCTTTGGACTTTCTTCAGCTCCCAGAGTATTCACAAAAGTACTGGCGACACTCGCCGCACATCTGCGAACAATTCCTGTGCGTATCCAGTGTTACCTGGACGACATTCTCATCCAATCCTCGTCAGTCCAGTC
>NW_015386321.1:403229-417237 GCF_001527695.2 Protobothrops mucrosquamatus | reverse complement strand
TTCCGGAACACCGAAGGTTTCTCAGGTTCTGTCACGCAGGACAGCATTTTCAATACAGGGCCCTGCCCTTTGGACTTTCTTCAGCTCCCAGAGTATTCACAAAAGTACTGGCGACACTCGCCGCACATCTGCGAACAATTCCTGTGCGTATCCAGTGTTACCTGGACGACATTCTCATCCAATCCTCGTCAGTCCAGTCAGCACAGTCAGATCTAACACTGACCCTAAGAACCCTTCAGGAACACGGGTTCTCAGTAAACTTCCAAAAGAGTCAGACGGTCCCATCGACCCGCCTTCTTCATATAGGAGCTGTGATAGACACACTAAAGTGCGAAGTCTACCTCTCTTGAGAACGCCAAAACAGCATTCGAACCCTGGTCAGGCTGATTCGAAAGAAATGAACCACAACACTGGCCACTCTCTCCCACTTGCTGGGAAAGATGATTTCATGTCTAGCAATCGTGCCCTGGGCACGGCTACACTCCAGAGACCTGCAGTGGTTCCTACTCCCGTTCCAAAAAAGGGGAACCGGCTCCTCCAACCGAAGAGTAAGGGTTCCATCAAGAGTCCTAAAGTCGCTCCAGTGGTGGTAGTCTCCAGCAGTGAGAAAGGAACACATGTTCAAGGAGACTGCCCAAGTCATTCTGACCACGGACGCCAGCCTATTTGGTTGGGGAGTACACCTACAATCACAACTGGCACAGGGCCAATGGTCAAAAGAGGATCTAAGACACAACATAAACTGGTTAGAACTCAGAGCCATACATCTAGTCCTCCGTCACTTTCACAACACAGTGGCGGACCAGCACGTCCTAGTGCTCACGGACAATGTGGCGGCAAAGGCACACGTCAACCGACGGGAGCACGCAATCCAAACCCCTCATGGCCGAGGCCCAATCACTAGGAACATGGGCCAAGGACAACCTAGCCTCCCTCAGGGCCGAGCACATCTCAGGAGTAGCGAATCAGCAGGCGGATTTTCTGAGCAGGGCAACAGTGGCTCCGCTTGGAGTGGAGCCTGCACCCAGCCCTCTTCAGGGAAGCATCAGAGAGGTTCGGCCATCCAGTGCTGGACCTATTCGCAAGCCCCAGGAATGCCCAGCTCCCGAGGTTCTTCTCCCGCTTCCCGTCACTGGGGATGGAGAGAGCAGATGCGCTCCAGGGACACTGGCCGAAGGGGTTGCTATACGCCTTCCCACCTCTTCCTCTGATGCAAGCAACCATCAGAAAGATATTACAGGAACAAGCAGAAGTGATACTCATTGCGCCACACTGGCCAAGACGGCCGTGGTTTGCCGACCTCGTAAGTATTTCTATATCTCCTCCATGGAGGATTCCCCACGACAGAATCTCCGTCAGTCAGGGGGCTCTACAACACCCAGAGCCACAGTGGCTCCAACTAGCCGCTTGGCACTTGAGCGGAGCCTCCTAGAAGGGGAGGCCTATTCACAAAGAGTCATCAAGACAATCCAGGCCTCAAGAAGGCCTACGACCAACAGAATTTACGACTCCACGTGGAGAAATTACTGCAGCTGGTGCACAAAGCAGCAACTAGACCCCTTTAAGATAACTATCCCAAGGGTCTAAGACTACTTATGGGAGGGTCTTGATAGGGATTTAGCACCCAACACAATTCGCAGACAGGTGGCCGCCCTATCCACTGTACTCACATATGGCAACTCTGAACCAAGCCAAGCACCCAGTGGTGCGATCCTTCATAAAGGGCGCAACAAAAAACACCACCCGCGGTCCACAGATATCCCTCCTGGGACCTGTCTAAGGTCCTACAGGACATTACCTCACCTCCATTTGAACCTATTCGGACCTGCACATTACAGTGCTTGACTCTCAAGGTCGCATTTCTGGTCGCCGTTACTTCAGCAAGGCGCATTTCAGAATTGGCAGCACTATCAGTTAGGGAAGATCTTTGCAGATTCCAGACGGACAGGGTGGTTCTACGTCTGGACCCCTCCTTCATTCCCAAGGTCAATTCCCTACTCCACAGGGCACAGGAGGTGGTGCTACCAGATTTTTGTCCTCAGCCCTCCCATAAATTGGAGCGCAAATGGCACACCTTAGACGTTCGCAGGGCCTTAAGGCATACATAAAGCGAACGGCACCCTTCCGCAAATCGGAGGCCCTGTTCGTTTTCTTCCACTTGCACTCAAGGGGTCAAAGGGTCACAGCATCCACAATTGGCAGGTGGATCAAGAAGTGCATAGCAGAGGCATACCAGGGGCAGTTGCTAGCAGTTCCTAGACAAATCACTACCCACTCCACTCGCAGCGCTGCAACATCAGCAGCGTGGGCGACTCAGGCACCGATTGAGGAAATATGTAGGGCAGCGACGTGGGCGTCACCTTCCCCTTTTATAAGATACTACAAGTTAGATAAGTTCGCATTGGCGGAGGCCTCATTTGGCAGGAGGGTCCTTCAATGCGTAGTGTCAGGAAGTGGGACACAGGCCCAGACAGCTTCCCACCCACAGGGACAGTGAGGCTTTGGTACGTCCCATTGGTGGATTCTCCATTCGTCATACTGGAGAAGGGGCATTGTCTTACCTGAACATCTTTTCTCAGCATGACAATGGAGAATTCACTCCCACCCTTAGGGCCAGTCAGGTCCTGTGCTGGTAAAAGATTGAGCCAACACACGGGAAACATAGCCAACAGCTTCGCCTCAGTCGAGACTGGGAAGAGGAAGGCCCAGGAAGAGAGGCGTGGCAAAAATTGGCTGACTTAGTCTAGGGGCAGAAGACAAGCAAAACCCATTGGTGGATTCTCCATTGTCATGCTGAGAAAAGGCGTTCAGGTAAGACAACGCCCCTTTTTCAGCACTAACATTTTGCTTGTAGATAGTTGTGATGTCCAAATTTATCCATTCATTCGTTCAATTTCTGTAGATGTCCATCTCAGTCAATGAGTTAAGGCAGCTTACAAGTATGTCCACTGTCAAAATATATCATCTGATAAAGTGTTTATTATCAGAAATGCCAATGTAGTAGTAGTAGTAGTAGTTGGAAGGGACCTTGGAGGTCAACTAGTCCACCCCCCTGCTCAGGCAGAAAACCCTATACCATTTCAGACAAATGGTTGTCCAGTCTCTTCTTTAAAACTTCCAGTGTTGGAGCATTCACAGCTTCTGGAGGCTGGTTAATTGTTCTGTCAGGAAATTTCCCCTTAATTCTAGGTTGCTTTTCTCCTTGATTAGTTTCCATCCATTGCTTCTTGTCCTGCCTTCAGGCTGCTTCTCCAGCAGCCATTCCTTATATGTCTTAGCCTCCAGTCCCCTAATCATCTTTGTTGCTCTTCTCTGTACTCTTTCTAGAGTCTCAACATCTTTTTTACATCGTGGTGACCAAAACTGGATGCCATATTCCAAATGTGGCCCTATCAAAGCATTGTAAAGTGGTATTAACACTTCATGTGATCTTGATTCTATCCCTGTTAATGCAGCCTAGTACTGTTGGCTTTTTTGACAGCTGCAGCACACTGCTAGCTCATATTTAAGTGATTGTCCACTAGGACTCCGAGGTCCCTCTCACAGTTACTATTGAGCAAGGTACCACCTATACCAGTAGTGGCGAACCTATGATACGTGTGCCAGAGGCGGCACTCAGAGCCCTCTCTGTGGGCACACATGCCGTTGCCCCAGCCCCGCCTCCCCCAGCGACCCTCTCCTCACCAGCAACCCCCCTGGAGAGTCACCCCTGGGTGCGGCCCGCGTGGAGCAGTGCAGCCAAGAACATGGCAGCCAGGCAGCAGGGACAAGACTCCATCTTTGCACCCCGACACGTGTAGATGATGCTGCTGGGTGCGGGTGGAGGGCATGACTGCCATGGCGCTACAGGGCCGCCTGGGCGATATGCGGTGGGCCGTGGAGGTGGTGGGTGGCCCTGCGAGTGGGCGGGGTGGAGTAGGGGGAGGAGTGGGTGTGGAATAGGGGCAAGCAGGGGGCGGGGCGGTTTATGGGCACTCAGTCTCTAAAAGGTTCGCCATCAGTGACCTATACTATACCTGTTAATTTGATTTTTGTTGCCTAAATGTAAAACCTTACTTTTTTCACCATTGAATTTCATTTTGTTAGATAGCACCCAATGTTCAAGTCTGTCAAGATCCTTCTGTATCTTAAGCCTATCTTCTGGAGCAGGGGTTTCCAACCAGGGGTGTGAGATGATATTCCAGGGGATACGAAAACTTGGGTTTTCAAAATTATAGTGTATATATATAATTTGTTGCCGTTATTTTGAACTTTTATAAGGGGTGTGAGAATATATCAGAAGCTTTCTAGAAAAGGTTGGGAACCACTGTTCTGGAGTGTTGACTATTCCTGCCAGCTTGGTGTCGTCTGGAAACTTGATGAGTTCCCCATCTATCCCCTCGTCCAAATATTTGATGAAGATGTTGAAGAGCACTGGGCCCAGAACAGAGCCCTGGGGCACCCCACTATACACTTCCCTCCAATAAATGCAGTTCCATTGAGGACCACACACTGAATACGGCCGGTCAGCCAGCTACAGATCCATCTGGTGGTGATGGTGTCTAACCCTCATTTTTCTATCTTATCAAGTAGTAGGTTGTGGTCTACTTTATCAAATGCCTTACTGAAGTCCAAGTAAATTATATCCACAGCATTCCTCTGGTCCATTAATTTTGTCACTTGATCAAAGAATGCAATAAGATTTGTCTGGCATGATCTGTTTTTGACAAACCCATGTTGACTTTTGGTAATGACTTTGTTTGCCTCTAGGTGTTCGCTGATTCGTTGCTTGATTATCTTTTCCAGAATCTTCCTAGGTATTGAGGTCAGGCTGATAGGTCTGTAGTTTCCTGGATCCATTTTTTTTTTCTTTTTTGAAGATGGGAACTGCGTCAGCTCTTTTCCAGTCCTCTGGTAGTTCCCCAGTGCTCCAGGATCTTTGAAAGATATAGTTCAGTGGTTCTGAGATCACATCTGCCAGTTCCTTGAGAACCTTGGGGTGTAATCTATCTGGTCCTGGTGATTTGAACTCATCTAGGATGGACAGGTGCTCACTTACCATTTTCTTGCCTATCTTGTGTTTCTAATCTGTTTTTTACAGTACTGTTTTTGATAGGTTGGACTGTTTTTTCTCTTTGTAAAGACAGATGCAAAAAATGAGTTAAATAGTTCTGCTTTCTCCCTGTTGCTTGTCACTTTCTTGCCACTTTCTCCTACTAATGGATCAATCATTTCCTTAACTTTTTTCTTGTTTTTTACATGCTGAAAGAAGCTTTTTTTTCTTGTTTTTTACATGCTGAATGAAGCTTATTTTTGACTTTTGTTGTAAGCCTTAGTTAATTTTGAGCCTTAACTTTCCTCACTTCATCTTTCCAGGCTTGGGCTATTTGCTGGTATTCTGCCTTACGTATGTGCTCCTCTTTCCACTTTTTATACTTGTCCTTTTTGTCTTTCAATTTAGCAGAGTTCTTTATGCAGCCATGTTGGGTTTTTTTGAGAGTTGTTATTTTTCTTCTTCGTTGATATTGTGCTAGATTGGGCTTTTATAATCTCACTTTTCAAAATTTCCCAAGCTTCTTGAGTTTTTTTTCCCCTTGAGGATTCTCATCCATGGAATCCTTCCCAAACACTCTCTAAATTTATTGTGATATAAGATATAATGTGATTATATCTTGCTGTAACAATAAACGTATATGCAAATATTGTAAAAACTTCCATATTCTGTAAAGCATGGGTCCTCAACCTTGGCAACTTTAAGACTTGTGGACTTCAACTCCCAGAACTCCTCAGCCAGCGTTGAAGTCCACAAGTCTTAAAGTTGCCAAAGTTGAGGACCCCTACTGTAAAGTACTTTCTTCCCCTATAATGAAGTAAAGAAATGTTGTTGTTTTGTAGATGACTAAAGATACAAAAAAAAAAAAAAACTACATAAGTTGTATGAAACAAAGTTTACATTTCATTTACCCTAATCTTTACAAAAGAAAAGTTCTTTCAATGTTTTTTTTCCCTGTGGCTGATAATAAAGGAAATGCTCAAAACTAAACTTTAATAGCACATTCTAACATATATGGCGCTTTGAAAATTTAATAACTGCAGAACAAAATTATTTTTATTCTAGCAGTGATAGTAATTCTTAGGGCTCCACAAATCATTTGAAAGGCTGAGGCACTCATGGAGAGGTATTCTTACACCTGCAGGTATACAGAGCACCAAGGACCCCTCACTTTCAGAATATTATAAATCTGTTCATAAACTCTCAAAAATCCATAGGTTCAGATTTAAAACAATTTTTTAAAAAAAAAACATTATGGCTGAAAAGTACACTCTCCACCCCCTACCTCAGTGACTGTCCTTAAATATCTTGAGGGTTGTCTTGAAGACCTCAGCATCTGAGAATGTGCATATAAAATACTTCATAGAATGTATAAAGTAATGTGGCTCCTATTTTTAATTTTTTTTATAAGAGGTGGCCGCTAGATTCTTGTTAAAAATTACTAGATAATCCATGAGCTGTTGGGTCATCTTATCAGAGATATTTCCTTATCTAAACAGAAAAACAGAATAATCACTGGGCAGATTTCTATTGTTCTGGTTTTAAAATAAAGAAAGCATTTTATTAAAGAAGAAAAATGTGTAGCAATATAGGTGCTTTTTGTTTTACTAAGACACTTTTAATGATCATATTTGTAATTGATCTGCCATTCTTAAAGAATACTATAATGTTTTGGCTTCTTTTTTTCTCGGCTTAAAAGTGACCTACAGCTGACCATGCTGGAATACCATTTTCTCCAGATAAATCAGCACATTCTCCATGACTGCATTGGAAACTATGTCCCTGAAGAGGGACATCTTCCCCTTCTGAATATTGAGCATAATTCTCGGGAACATGACAATGTCATTTTGGAACACACTATTTTTTTTCACATGTTCAAGTGAGTTACTTTGTGAACAACTTTCTCTTCAAATTGAATACTCATTTGACTGCTGATTAAAAAAAAGATTCTGTTATATTTTTGGGCAGTTTGGACTGCATGTCCTTGTGATGAAAAATGAAGTATTGCCATACTTCCATATATACATCATGCTATCTTGACATTATTCCATAATATATTACGGTTCACCAGTAAAGGTTGAAGAGAGGATGATGCACCTTCCAATGTTTCTAAAATCATCATCATTCAATTGCATCTGTCAGGCCTCGCTATATGTTGTTGATCTCAAGGTTTCTTGATTCATTCACATGTGACTCAGCCTCTCACCTTCATTCTTAGCTATGTCAACCACGTAGTGTTGAAATACACATCCTCCTCTTAGAAGGTTATTAAACTCATTCTCATGGTTCATTATTCAATATGCATAGTGACGCGTTGCCATTAATTTCTTGTTTGTCATGTGGAACTAATGATACCAGCCTTCATCTCCAAGAGGAAAAAAAAAATGTATAGACTCAAGAGGTCCAGTTTTTACTGTATCTGCAGCCACAGCAGTTCACATGGTGACATTCGGCCCAACCTACTTAACAAAGTTGTTATGAAAAAATGTAGGAGGATGGGTCACTATGTATGTGTCTTATATTCCTGAACAAATATGGTATATAGATAAATCTGTATGTTTGCATGGCAGAAAACAGGCACATAAAGTAATAAAAATATTCAGGCCTTTCTCATGTACTTTAAAGTTGTTGCTTTTTTAAGAGCTACATTCTGAGTCGATTCCTTGCTGCTGGGTGGGGGAGGGAGCAAAAGATTGCAAGACCTACTGTGAAACTGTCATGAACATTGAAACTGAAGATCACATGACCACATCAGCATAGCAGCACCCAGTAGCACTGAAGAAGCCACAATTTTCCCAAATGTCATCTCGAAAGACATGGGTCCTGAATTTTGGACACGTTCTGTAAATTAGCCCATTTGAGATACCTTGGTTCAAAAAGTGTTGCCCTTTGCCCCAGTAAAAGTCACGACAACAAGATTTTTAGTAGTAAATAGATTGAAGCAAATGTGATAAATTGAAGCAAATATACTGTTCCAACTGTTCTAGAGGGCATATTGTGGCTTACAGGGGACTGTGGACTGCTAGAGAACGGCAGTCCAAATTTCCAATTTGTTTTCAGTCTCTAAATAAGGCTACACGTACAACTAGTTTCAGCAACTTGGTTTTGGATCAATATTTTAATTGCTACAGTCTAGAATTGTATTTGCTTTTTTTCCCCCTATCTCTATCCCACTGTTGGTTCCTGCTTGCGTGTAACCCACCAAGACACCCAGATCCTTTTGGCTCAGTATTACCCTCCATTCAATATTCATGTCTTTGATTTTTGTTTTCTCCTACTCAAATTTGCATTTGTCCCTATTGAAATTAGAGTTGCCGATTTTGTCAAGCTTCTTCTGAATTTGGTATTATCCTATAAGTATTTGCTTGATAATCCCGTACTGGCTTCTGACAAGCAGTATATTCTTTTCTAAATGCTCACAGGTTAACTGCTTAATAACATGTTCCAGAATCTTGCCCAGTATCAATATCAAAGTGACCAGTCTTGGTTACCTACATTCCCTTTTTTCGCCTTTCTAAAGATAGGAAAAACTTCTACTCTTTTCCAGTACTATGGTGCTATGCCTGCCTCAGTGATTATTTGGAGGCACAGAAAGTGGCTCCAAAATGATATTCTCAAGCTCCTTCAGGAGTCTTACATATAAGATATTGATCTGGTCCTTGAACTTAAAATTGTTTGTGACAGCCAAATACTCTTAACCATCTTTTTACTTACAGTACCTTGGATTGTTATTCTTTCCTTTTGTTATTTATTCTACTTTGGTCTATTTGAACACATGGTCCTTTTGAGAAAAAGACTAAAAAGAGCTTTGCTTTCTCCTTGTTATCTGTAATTATCTTACTAACCTTCCCAAGTAGTGGGCCCATCAGTTCCTTTGACTGTTGACGTAATTAAAACACATACACAAGTTGTGTTTTAGCCTTTCTGACTTTTTTTTCCCTTGCAGGTATTAGCTATTTGCTGGTAAGCGCATCTTCCATTTCCTCTAAATGTTTCTTTAACTCGGTCAGAACTCCCTATACATCCCCAGCTATTTTCTCAGTTGCCCCACTCCATTTTTTCTTCTCATTGGAATGGCCTGTGATTGCACTTTCAGTATCTTATTTCTGAAAAGCTCTTAATTTCCTATGCTCTGATTGATTTGACAATTTTGGTGCATGAGATCCTGACTAATGTTTCTCTAGGTGTGTTGCAATTGTCTTCCTGAAATCGTATATCTGTACTCCAGTTTCTCTTACTGTAACATTTTGAACCTTGCATCATCTCTTTCTCTGTTACATTGACTGCTGCTAAAAACTACAGGAAATCCTTGCTTAGCATCTATTCATTCAGCTACAATTTGAAGTTTCGACAGTGCTAAATGAATGATATTTACACCCAGTCCGCCAAAGTTGGAGTGCCCCAAGCGCCTGATCAAAATTCAGGTGCTTGGCAGACCACTTTAGAACTGCGGGGCCACTTCAGTCCGCCTTTCTCCCTCCCCCATTTCTGCCATTTTGGCCCCCTGCACTCTGCAGGCCCTTCCATCCTATGCTCCATTGCCCCCTGCTGATCTTCACCATCTTCTTGCTCCCACAGCTGATGTAGTGTGCCTGGTATGACTCTTCCGTTTCCTTGTGAGACTTCAGGAAAAAGGCCTAACATGGCCAGCAGCTGCCTTGCAAAGGGCCAGACTGGGCACACCTCATCAGCAGCAGGAACAAGAAGACAGCAAAGAACAAGAAGAGTCCGCTGGCAACAGAGTCCATGGAGCATAGGTTGGCGATGTCAGTGTGGCCGGGTCTTCACGCTGTGCTGCTAAGCTTGGAGTGGTTGGGTCTGTATACCATGCTGCTATGCAGGGGCAGCTGCAGCTTTGCATTATGCTGGGATAGCTGCTTGCATGTCCTCCCAGTACCAACCGCCCCAAGCCCTGAATTCCCCATTGACTTTGCTTATTGAAAGCCCATAGGACAGTGATGGCGAACTTTTTAGAGACTGAGTGCCCAAACTGCAACCCAAAACCCACTTATGCATTGTCGAGTGCCGGGTGGGTGTGGCCAATTGGGTGGGTGTGGCCCATTGGGTGGGCATGGCCGCGGTGGTAATGGCAGACTGGGTGGGACTAAAAAGTTCAATCAATCAATTCCAACTTTGCAAGATCTTTTTTAATTGACTGATTGAACCTTTTTTTTTTTTTTTGCACACGGTGGCAGAGGCCTAAAGTGAAAAGGTTTTATAAAACCCAGCTGAAGGCCTAAGACTGGGGCGACGGCGCGCGTGCCCACAGAGAGGGCTCTGAGTGCCGCCTCTGGCACCCGTGCCATAGGTTCGCCACCACTGCCATAGGAAGTCATGAGGAAGTCCTTGCTTAACAATAGCAATGGGGACTGCTGGGATTGCAGTGGCTAAGCAGCGTGCTCATGTGACATAGCACTGTGCAACTGCATCGTTTAGTGACAGAAATTCTAGTCCCAGTTACTGTGGTTAACCAAAAACTATCTATAATGTTTCCTAGTTTACTTTAGGATGTCATAAATAAACCTGGGATATTCTAGGTGGTATTTATGGAAAACTTCTTATATTTTGTAAGCTGCCGTAATAATCTTGTTTTCGGGAGCTGAGGTAAACCTTATTGACTTTGTTTGTGATAATAAACTATAGAAGCTAGTGCTCCTATATTTGATCTGTAATAAGGTAGGGATATGAAGGTTTGAGTAGAAAAGAATTTATATTGCTGATTAATGTGATAGAGGAAAGGGTTGCATAAGCCATTAAGCAAAATTAATTTTTGGCGTTCAAACCCAAATAAAGTAGATAATTATTCGGTTTTTTCAGCTTAATTTATAATTAAGAAAAATCATAGAATTTTTAATGTTTCTGAAAAATCCAAAATATTTATTTCTAACTCACTTTTCTGCCTGTAATTTTAACTAGATTGCTTTTCTCATGACTGATAGTAATTGATTAGATCCGGCACTCCAACCCTGATTCCTTTTGCTTTAAACCAGGGGTGTCAAACTCGCAACGTCACGTGACGTGTCGTGACATATCGTGATTTTTTTCCCATTGTCGGCAATGGGGTGGGCGCGGTTTCAGCATGACGCATCCGGCCCGCGAGCCGGCAGTTTTGACACGCCTGCTTTAAACATATGGGTAGTCCTCGACTTACAACAATTCATTTAGTGATCACTCAAAGTTAGTATAGCACTGGAAAAAAAGGGACTTATGACCTTTTTTTTCACATTTACAATAGTTGCAACATCCCCATGGTTACATGATCAAATTCAGATGCTTGGCAATTGACTCGCGATGGTTGCAGTGTCCCGGGGCCATGTGGTCATCTTTTGCTACCTTCTGATGGGGAAGCCAGATTCACTTAATAGCCATTTTACTTATTTAACAACGGTGGTGATTAACTTTAACAACTGTGAAAGAAAGGTCATAAATGGGGCTCACCTAACAAATGTCTCGTTTAACAAAAGAAATTTGGGGCTCAATTGTGTCGAGGACTACCTATAGTCCTGTAACTATCCTGTGAAATTATAGTTCAGGAAAAAAATTACTATCTCAAAAGGAAGTGCAAAGTAACTTATAAAATAAGAAAGTAATGTTACCCTTTCCATTCTCCCCTGTTCATCAACTGCAATAATGTAAAATTAGGAAATTATTAAAGGTATGGTTAAAAAGTATTATTCTATATTTACTTATTTGAATGGATATCATTCTTAAATTAACATAGGTTTCCTAAATGTTTGCTGAAATCATATGAAAGCATTGTATTTTAAAGTAACTTCAATCATGTTATTATTTAAAGTGGATTGAGACACGTAGAAAACATGGCTCCCCAGATATGCTTTATAGCAGAGCTTTTCAACCAGTGGTACGGGTACCACCTGTGGTACATTGGCACCTGGCGGGTGGTACATGACCATCCTAGAAAAGTGGTAGCGGGGGAGGGGAATGAGCTGAACCCGTGGCCGCACCGCACAAGCCTGAGTGAGAGATGGCTGGAGCTGCAGGGCTGGCAGGGCTCAGGGGAAGCACCGGGATCAGCACCAGGATCCAGCTGGAGCTCGGCGCTAATCCTGGAGCTTCCGCTGAGCCCAGAAGAAGCGCCGATCAGCTGGAATGTTGCAGCATCTCCAGGGTCTTGTGATTTACATTCAGATGCTTGGCAACCGATTCATATTTATGACGGTCACAGTGTCCCAGGGTCATGTGAAGTGACCAAAACCTGCTGCAACCACCCAGCAGACGGGGGGAATAAAAACCAAACACCTCCCACCTCACCCCCGCTGCCAATCCTCAACAGAAATGCTCACAACAATGAAAACCTCGGACAGGAGGAAGAGCGCCGCCGGGCGGGCAGGCAGGTGTCTTGCTCGGCTGTGCCTTGGGGGGCACTTTTTTCAGTGCCATTGTAACTTCGAACAGTCACTAAGCAAACTGTTGTAAGTCAAGGACTACCTGTACTTTATTACTTTTTTTCTTTTTGGGGGGGGGACAGCAAGTTTTTGACACCTTGCTAGGCGACTGGTGGTACTCGGATATTGCCATATCCTAAAAGTGGTACAATGGGTGAAAAGGTTGAAAAGCCCTGCTTTATAGCTTTGAGAAGCCTAAGCTATTATATCAGTGATGAGGTATTTTGGCCACTGCAATTTAGTGTCAATTGGAAGGTCATTGATTCTGGTTTCTAACTCAGAGCAAATGTCTCGGAAATAAGTATCCAGGTTGCTGTATAACTTTGATGTTAATTTTCATCTAATGGAAATGATTGCATCAGAATTTTTAACTTCCTTCAACAGCCAGCTCCGTTCCAGTTGTTGCTGTGCCAGTAATTATGTAATGCTTCTTCCTCAAGAAAGTATTGTGGTTTTATCTCTCTAAAAGTATCGTGTTTACATATTAAAGCATTCTGTTGTTCCTAATGGCCTCAAGACAGTGTTTTTAAAAGATTAAAGCTGTCTTGGGTAGATTCTAGCTGATATTCTAACAGTATTTGCTGAGATAAAAATCCTAGCAAATTTCCTTTCTAATTCAGAAATAAATAGAAATAAAATCTATTTATTTTATAAACTTATTTCTGAATTGCTTTTTGGTCCAAGAACAAAAAAGAAAATTAAATGTTGGTAATATTCTTAAAACTTTTTTGTCTATGGATTGATTCCTTTTTCAAATTTAATTTTATTTGAAATATTTCTTTAGCCCTGGAGTGAGATCTGATGTGAGCAGTTCACCATCTACCTCTTCAGCAACTACGGGACCACCTCCCAAGCTTTGCCTTGTTTGCTCAGATGAGGCTTCTGGGTGTCATTATGGTGTCCTGACATGTGGCAGCTGCAAAGTATTCTTCAAAAGAGCTGTGGAAGGTAGGAAGCAATATGATTATTACAATCTGAGTCACTAGCATTTTATTGTATAAGTAATTAATGTTTTCTTCCACATCCATAATCTCAGTACAACTATTTTTTTCTTGAGGAATTACTAGCTTATTATAAAAAAAAGATAAAGATTCTAGTTCAAACAAAAAGTAGCAAAAGAGGAAACCATGCAGGAGAACTACACTAGTAGCACAATGCAGCTACTTAAAGCTTCCCTGCATCTACTTTGCAGCCCTTCTACAGTCTTCTAGTCATGTGTGTGCATGCAGAGAAGGCAGTTCTGTGGAGTAGTGTTGAAGCAAGGTGGAGCAATATATGGAAGATTTAGAGAAGGTCTGGCTGCTGTTTTGGACCTCCAAATTATGAATCTATCATGATGCTTTGCTTGTAGTATTTTGTCCAGAGATTTTCAGAGGCCTAAGGTTTAGGAACCTCTTTTGTTCTTGAAGAAACAGCTGAACAGACTTATGCCCTCTAATCCAGGTCTAAGTTGAATCAGGAAAGAATGGTTTGTTTTTACATTATAGAATCTCCAGTACCCCTTCTCTGTCAATTTTCCCTAATCTCCTTGACCAGTTTTCACTGTGATGTTCAGAGTTAATACCCTAAC
>NW_015386321.1:395426-403129 GCF_001527695.2 Protobothrops mucrosquamatus | reverse complement strand
TAGAAAGACTACAGACATTCCACTTGAAGGTTATCTCCTAACTCCAATACAGAGGATTTGCAAATACCCACTTCTCCTCAAGGTAACACCAAATGAAGACTTTGTCCTGATAGCTATGTTCTTGGATCCTTGTCTTGTAGTTTTTCAGTTTTCTTCATTGCATGAAAAGTTCCACTTACTTAGAGGCTACTTATAAAACCTGAATACAATAAAAACGATTTATATGGCTTACAACAGATTGATTCCCATAGGTAACATGGTATTTAGTTGTTTCATTCCTGATTATTTTACATTGAATGACTTGAGGCATTGTGGATTTGTTGTTTTGAACTAAATTTGAGTCATACTTATTATACTCCAGTATTCCACAATGTAAAAATATATCTTAGTAAGTTTAAATGGCAATGTTACTTGTTTAAATAGAAAGCATGAGTATACCACTCTGAAGAAAAGAAATATTTCATTTTAAAAATGGTACTATCAAAGTAGATTCTTAGGAATAAAAATTTAAAGGATTGGTTTTAGTTTATATATTTGTTTTGCTACACTATTCTGTCCTTTCGCCATTCATTCATTTGAAATTGTACCATGAATTTGGGAAGGCAAGATAGTGAACTGCCTGTTTATTTCATTTATCTATTTATCTACTGTATATTTCATATACCCTTCTGATACTACCTAGCTTGTAACAGATGAGACAAAACATTAATAAAATCATAAAATACATCCATAAGATCAATCAATATATGAACTATTAAAAATGATAAACCCATAGTTATTTTCAAACAACATCAAATATTCTCTTACAGACAAAGAACATGTAAATAAATGCACATATGCCAACAGAGTAAAGGAAGAAGGCCATTATGATATATGAGGAGAAAAAAAATTCTGATACAAAACTTAATTATTAAAGTTTGGGCTGTCATATAGAGCACTATAAATGTGTAATTCAGCAATATTGTGTGAATTTGAATTGGTGGACAAGGTCAGAATGGGGATAAGTGTTCAAGAGAGATATGCAAACATGGCTTTGCAAATAGAGAACAGGACTGACCTTTTAGTAAAAATATATATATCTTAGTGCTAATAACTTGAGATACTTGAGATAGGGCAATGCTTCAAAAGTCCAAAAATCTTAATCCCGTTTTACATACCTAAGTCTATGAGTCAGACTGTTAAAAATTAGTTTGTTTTAAACTGCTGGTTGAATTTTTGCAAGAGGCCCAAAATAATCATTGGGTCAAGGCTAAGCAGGAAGGGAGGGCTTGTTTATTCCATGAATTTGCTCTGGGATTATGGCTGACACTTGGGAGCCTTCTCAAAGCCTCTAGAATAGGATAAACACGCCAAGGAAGTTGGTATTTGATAAAAGTGCCCAGAATTCATTCCATGTTAAGGATGTTTCACTTCCTTAAACATCCACATTGATGTGGATTGCTTGGTTGGCTTTCAGTTGTATTGATGAGACTGTATAGAATTGACGAAAAGCAGAAGAGCAGAATTGGTAGCAGAAAGGTGGTGCTTTCACACAACCTTATTTAGCCTTGTTAAATTTTCCCGTTACCTGGATTCATACAGTACATATAACGATAACCAAACACGTTAGGTTCATATAACATGTTAAGTCAAAAAATATATAATTAAAGTTACAGCTGAGCAAGCTTCTTATGTTATGCAAAATAAATCTTGAACTGATCTGCTTAAGCAAATTATATGAATATTGTTAGTTGCTGCCAAACTGTAATTTTTACTATGGTGGAAGAAAAAAAATATTTAATGTATGGAAGAATAATTATATTAATTTAATTATTACTTACTCTTAATTGGAAGTTTTTAAGAAGAAACTGGACAGCCATTTGTCTAAAATGGTATAGGGTTACCTGCCTGAGCAGGGGTTGGACTTGATGACCTCCAAGGTCCCTTCCATCATCATCATCATCATCATCATCATCATCATCATCATCATCATCATCATCATCATCATCATCATCATCATCATCATCATCATTATTATTATTATTATTATTATTATCAATCTATGCTCCTGCCTCTTGAATCTGCTCATGCTGCTCTTCCACCTTTCTAAAGGACAAGTCTGGGCCTTAACCCCAAATTTCAAATAATGGAAGCTGAACAACTTTAGACTGTCTCAAGCGCATCAAGAAGAGAGATTCTAGAATAGGTTAAGGAAGCTACTTGGATAAGCTGTGAAACTTTTCATACAAACAAGAAGTACAGTTGCTATGGCTCAACTTCTAGACGACTTCTAGAATAGATGTTGTTGTTTCTTTTTTTCAGCAAATCAGGTATGTTAGGTAGCAAATAAGGCATCTTCTATTGTATAATTACTGCTGCATCCAGTTACTTGTGAACTAAACCAGAGTCACTATGGACGTTATGTTAACAAATTTTATATTCGTTCATCTTACAATGGTGATAAATTTCCCCATTGATACAGATATCTTTCCTCTCCTCCCAAAGTCATACAATTAACCACAGGTCAAGCAGAATTTGCTTAATGTGGATTCAGCTTTAGATTTAATGCACATTACTTCAGGACAAGGCCGAGCAGTTAAGATGCTGGGCTTGTTGACTGGAAGCACTGCATGATGGTGCGAGCATCCTCTCTTTTCCCAACTCCTGCTCACCTAGCAGTTTGAAAGTATACAAATGCAAGTAGATAAACAGGTACCAATTCAGTGAGAAGGTAACAGTGTTCCAAGTGTCTTGACTTATGGAAATGCCTTTAGACAACTTCCTCGCTGGCTCCTTTGGCTAGGAAAAGGAGATGAACATCGCCCACTAGAGTTCTGGACAGGGGAATCTTTACCTTTACCTTTATTTCAGGACAACTTAATTGATGGCAGAATTATTCCTAGCCTCCAGTTTTCCATATTCTGTTTCAGATCTTAAAAACTATTATTATGTTAAAAAAAGAGGATTCCTGAACACATCAGTGCTCATAGATTGCAGGGTGGCATTGTGGCATTTTTTTTTTTTATAAAGGACCATTCTCTATCTGAAAGCTTGTTAAAAGATAGTATTTTGAAGTCTCTGGCCCCAATCAAGAACCAAAAAGACATAGAGCACTACAGGGTTTTTGAAATGCACTTTAAGAAGACTTGAGCAGCACTTGAAAGAGCCATACAGGCAAACTGATCATGATAAATACCTCAAATTTTTAGTTGAGTTGCAGTAATTATATCCACGTTTGCTTTTTTACTTAAACATGAGCATATGCAGCTTTGAAGTAAATTTGTTTTGGCATCTTTCATCACAAGGCACTCTTTCCTTTTCGATTATGATTGTGGCTGTCCCATTGAGAAGGAACATTGTATTATCAGATTAGGGAAAAGAGTTTCAGAATAGGTGGCATAAATGTCAAAGAAGAGGAAAGATTGAATGGAATGTGAATTCAGGAAAAAATAGAAAAAAGATGGAAATCAGAGGAGAAAAACAGATTTAAGAGATAGGTATATTGTAATATGATTATAAAGTTATGATGATTGAGGGGAAACAGTATTCAAATTTATATTGAGTTTCTTTTTTAATTTATTTTCTTCAAACTTGTATCCTCTAAACAACTGCAAAATGTGGGCCCAATTGAATGTTAAGGTAAACTTTGTGGCTGAAATCCTTATAAGGAATTATCATTTTAATAAAACACCTTGCACTCAATCTTTTTTTATTACGGTTATAATTATGATTATTAATCAACTGTATCATCCAGGGTGAACAGGATCATTGCATGATGGCTTAGTCACATGTGAATATCACTAGTGTGAGTTTTGACTGGCACAATTCATTCTGTGCCTTTGATTACAGTTTTAGAGGGCAGGATAAGAAACTTAACTTATGCTAGGTATAATGCCTGAGTCAATTCTTAGACAATTAAGCATATTTTGAGTTGCAATAAATGTTTAAAAAGTTTGGTATTAGTATAGTTTGATGGTTGGGGAATTTATAGTAACATTGTACAATCCGTGTATTTAAGCTATTTACTCAATGCTTTTCCTAGCATATACTTAGTGCTGTAAGACGACTGTACTTTTAACTGTTGAATTCATCAGTGAGGCAGCTGCTGCATGCTTCAACCTCTGGGCACTGAATTAGTGTATTCCAGTCAGAGAGGACAAATTCTGTGAATAAAATGAGGGATTAGAGTGAATTGGAAGCAATGTGGTTACACATAAATCTCATCCTCATGGTGGAGATTAATAGCATTTCTCTCTGCTTTCTTGTCCTCTAAGTTAATGGGATATGTAGGTCATAGTAACACAACACATCCTTGGAATCAACAGACTGATGGTTGTTTGGCAAAAGGATTATGGATAGTTGCTTTCATTTATTTGCATCTTACATTTTCAGGTACTATCTGGCTGCAGCTCAAGGCTGTATTATTTTGGTTTCCATGCCTGCCAGCTGTATGAACCACTTGAAAGGGCATTTGATAATTACAGGCTGTAGCCTAGGCAGGGAGTTTCCTCTATTCCTAAGAAAGGATCACCTAGAGGTAAAAACTGAATTACCAGACTCCAGATTTACTTGAAAGAAAATGCAAAACAGCATAATACTTGCCACCCTTCATGATGGTAGGTGTCAGAAATCAATAGAGATAAGCGTTGTGATGGAAATCTGGCCAAGTGCCCTTTATCTTTTCCTGGGATTGTATAAAAAAAGACAGGATGGTGCTAATTAGCTAGATGCTAAGGTGCTAAAACATCAGCTTTCCCAAGCTTAAAGCTCTAGTAGGAAAATTGACAGCTATGTGCTTTCAGTTCTGCAAAAGAATAATTATTTCACTGTAATAAAATAATATTGGCTTATTCATTGTATAATTTGGAAGAAGTAACACGATCCAATGGAAAAGCAGTTTTGTATTGTGCAGAAATACCACCCAATGCAGTGGCACAAAATGCAAGCAGCAGGGAGCAAGAGAATGATTTTATATGGATATTAGTAGATTTTTGCAGGGGAAAAAACGTGCTCTGCTCTCGAAGTGAGTAAATAAAGATTATTGGCTTGCTGTAGAAAAAAGTCAGTGGGTGGCAACAAGATACTCATATAAAAACAAAGCAAGTTTCAACAGAACAACATCCTTTCTTCTAGGAAATACATTTGATCCTTCCCTTTGCATGCTTGCCTTGTTTTTTTTTCACAGTATTGTAGGTTATATTGTATTTTGCTATTTGCTTTTTTTTTAGGAAGCTGCTGGCATTAGATGAAATGGGATAATTCATGGGCTTCAAAAGTGGCAGTTTCTTTGTTTGGGAAATATAAGCTTAAGATTCTATAATTCAGATATATAGGAAGTCCTCAACTTAACAACCACAATTGGGACCAGAATTTCCATTGCTAAGTAAGGCAGTTGTTGAATGAGTTGTGCTCAAAGTTACAACCTTTTTTTGCCACAGTTCTTAAGTGAATTACTGCAATTGTTATGTGAGTCACATGGTCATTAATAAATCCAGCTTCCCCTATCAACTTTGCTTCTTGGATGGTGGCTGGGAAGTCGCAAATGGCAATCACAAGGCCCTGGAATCCCACAACTGTTATAAAGATACATCAGTTGCCAAGCACATGTGACTGTTTTAAGCGTGAGAACCAGTCATAAGTCATCTTTTTCCAGTGCCTCTGTAATTTCTACAAGGTGCTAAATGAATGATTGTAAGTTGAGGTATACCTATACAAATTTCTACAGGGTGCTAAATGAATGATTGTAAGTTGAGGTATACCTATACAAATTTGCAGCTTCAGTTGTAGTACACGTATAGAACAAGTATGAATATAGAATGATGTAAAGAACCACAATCCCTCTTGCTTTTTGGCCAAGAGGCCCAAAACACAGAGTCTGTAAGAAGAACGTTGCTTTTTCTGTGTATGTTAGACTGTGTGAGTGAATTACTTCCCATGGACCGCCTTCTGCCGCAGGTTGCCTCCCATCGGCCGGTACGCTCCCACAGAGTGGGTCTCCTCAGGGTGCCGTCAGCCAGACAGTGCCGGCTGGCGACCCCCAGGGGGAGGGCCTTCTCGGTGGGAGCCCCCACCCTCTGGAACGAACTGCCCCCAGAGATCCGGGTGATCCCGGATCTCCCCTCCTTCCGCCGCGCCCNTCTGGGTCTCCATCGAAGGTTGCATTGAAGGGTGGTGCAAAAACAGGCTGTTGCGGCCCCCACTGGGGCTGTTGCTGCTGGCCCCACCCCGGTTGTATGCCCCTCACAGGTCTAGGTTAGTGAAGACACTCCCTTTGTACTTTTATTTGTTTTATTTGTACTTTTATTCACATACATTTATTTGGGGCCAGAGAAATGAGATCTTCAAGATTGGTTTTAGTTGCCATTGGTAATCCTACCATGACAAAATGGGGATGCTAGATATTATCGATTTTTATGTTTTCTTTCTGTTGGAATGGCTTTCATTCAGAGCCAGCTTCCTTTAGAGTAAATGCAGCATGCCTGTTTGTCAACTTTGGACAGTATTATCTATCTAGCACTATTTGCAATGGGAAGTAATTTTTACTGTGCTAGATCATTTATTTATTATCAGTTGTCTCTTTGTTTGCAAAAAGTCTGAACTGACTTATCCATTTTTAAAAAATTATTCCTATTGTAAAAAAAAATCCCACTAATGAAAAAAATATCCAGTAATCAGCTTTTAGAAGGAATTATGATATATAGGTATAATAGTTATTTCCCAGACTAATGAAAATTGAGGAGACCGTTAGGTAAACAGATAATTGCACATTTTTCTGTTATCAATGAAAATGCCCACCACCTCACAGGAGGGCTATTAGAAGAAAAATAAAAAAGCCTCTGATCTGATGTATTGATAAAATAGAATAACAGAGTTGGAAGGGACCTTGGAGGTCTTCTAGTCCAACCCCCTGCTCAGGCAGAAAACCCTATACCATTTCAGACAAACAGTTGTCCGATCTCTTCTTAAAAACTTCCAGTGTTGGAGCATTTAGAACTTCTGGAGGCAGGTTGTTCCACCGATTAATTGTTCTCCAGTACAGGAGACGGAGACTCCACCAATGGGTTTTCTTTGTCTGCCTGCTCTTGAGACCAAGTATCCAAAACTTGTCACGCCCCCTCCTGCTGGTAATCTAGTCTTAACTTGGTCTCCGCTCTTGATGACTCGTTTTGGCTTGGCTCTCTGCTAGATCAGGTTAGACAAATCATAATCCATTGGTGAAGTCTCCTCAAATATTGGCTATTTCAAAAATTTTAATAATTAAATCAGTGATTGGTGTAACTTCCCTCAGGCTGTTAGCAGCTTGTTGGGGAGGTGAGGAGTGTGGGGGGGGGGTGAAATCTCTCTTCCCTCATTCCTCCCAAATTGTGAAATTAGAGTGGGGGGGAGGTAGAAGATCAACAGAGACTACTTGTTGATCTTGCCCTCCACCTGCCCTATCATTATTTACCTCAGGAATTTTAGAGGTAATCAGGCAAAAGCCTGACTCCCCTCAGGCCTTTCAGGCCTCTCGGAGTCCCTTTTAAATGATCCAAAAATTGCGGCCGCCATTTTGGATGCATTTTCGGCATCCGAAATTTGCAAAAAAATCAAATTTTTGCCTTTTTTTGCAATTGCGGCCACAATTCCCCTGGGCCTTATATCGTCCCACAGGGCCTCTGGAAGGGCGCAGGATTGCGGGAGGCCTGATTCCAGCCTCCCGAAAAGTTGCGGCCGCCATTTTGGCT
>NW_015386321.1:390007-391208 GCF_001527695.2 Protobothrops mucrosquamatus | reverse complement strand
TCTCATTCCGGCAGCTATTCGCAAACTCATACACGAGGGGGCGGAGGTGCTCTTTGTGGCTCCGTATTGGCCACAGAGACCATGGTTTGCCGACCTGGTGAATCTGTCTCAAGCGCCTCTGTGGAAGATTCCTCATCACACAGTATCACTACATCAGGGGAGCATCAGCCATCCAGACCCGCAATGGCTGCAACTAGCCGTCTGGCACTTGAGCGCCAAATAATGGCTCGTGAATCATTCTCTTCACGAGCGATTACCATCATCCAGGCGGCTCGCCGTCCGTCAACCAACTGTATCTACAACGACACTTGGAAAATTTTTTGCTTTTGGTGTCGTCAGAAGAAATTGGACATCAATACACTGAACATTCCTCAAATCGTAGACTCTCTGTTGGATGGACTGGACAGAGGCCTTGCACCGGCAACCATACGAAGGCAGGTGGTGGCCTTATCCACCCTTATCACTTACGCAGATTCTATTCCCTTAGCTCACCATCCAAGGATTTGAGCCTTTATTAAGGGTGCTAATAACACCAGTCCCCCTGTGGTTCACAGGTATCCATCCTGGGGGTCACCGCGAGTACTTCGCGCGCTCATGTAGTCTCCCTTTGAGTCATTAGCGACCGTCTCCTTGAGATATCTGTCACTAAAAGTGGCCTTTTTGGTGGCCTTCACTTCGGCCAGGCGTATATCTGAGCTGGCCGTGCTGTCGGTCAGGCCGGATTTATGCATCTTTCACAAGGACAGGGTTGTTTTGCGACTCAATCCTTCTTTCATCCCGAAAGTGAATACTCCTTTCACAGAATGCAGGAGGTGATTCTTCCAAATTTTAGCCCGAATCCGTCACATGACTTGGAGCGGCAGTGGCACACACTGGACGTCTGCAGGGCGTTACGGCGTTATATCAAGCGCACGGCGTCGTTCCACAAATCCGAAGCCCTATGGGTATCCTTCCGGTCTAGCACCCTGGGCCAGAAGGTCTCCGCCGGCACTATTTGGCAGGTGGATCCGGAACTGCATCAGGGAGGCGTACCAGGCCTCGTCTCTGCTGACTCCAAGTCATATTACCGCACATTCTACTAAGAGTGCAGCTACAACCGCTGCATGGGCCACTCAAGCGTCCATTGAGGAGGTTTGTAGGGCCGCTACATGGTCCTAGCCCTCTCCGTTCATATGCCATTACGAATTTGACAGGTTCACTG
>NW_015386321.1:384326-389636 GCF_001527695.2 Protobothrops mucrosquamatus | reverse complement strand
ACCATTTGTGTTAGGGTGCTGAGAGCCAACGCCTCGTCAATCTTCAAACGCTTCGCCCTCGTTAAGACTGGATTACCAGCAGGAGGGGGCGTGACAAGTTTTGGATACTTGGTCTCAAGAGCAGGCAGACAAAGAAAACCCATTGGTGGAGTCTCCGTCTCCGTACTGAGAAAAGGCGTTCAGGTAAGACCAACGCCCCCTCTCTAAGTTGGTGTGATAGTGGATGGAAATTAATCAAAGAAAGAACCAACCTAGAACTAAGAAGAAATTTCCTGACAGGGAAAACAATCGGTAGAATGACTTGCCTCCAGAAGTTGTGGGTGCTCTAACAGTGGAGGTTTTTAAAAAGAGATTGGGCAGCGATTTGTCTGAAATGGTATGGGGCTTCCTGCTTGAGCAGGGGGTTGGACTAGAAGACCTCCAAGGTCCCTCCCAACTCTGTTATTCTGACCCTGATAAAAACAGATCTGTTATCATTCATTGCTTTTGTTGTGGCTCCGAACAGCTTTCTCTTATTTTTGCTCATGGTTAATACTGCTGCATAATTCAATTTGGAAAGAATCTGGTCTTTAAAAGCTATAGTTAGATTTAGTTTGCTGCCAAGATTTGCTTATACTTGAATCTCTGGTTCCATAAAAATTCCAAAGGTTTTAGTTTGCCCACTTCATATATTCCAAAACCCAAATAGTTTCCTCCCTGCTCTTTTAAAGTGGTAAAATCAATATATCCTAAAACGGCATTTCAAAACTAGATTTCTCAAACTGGGCTTGCTAAAAGCTTACTGTGGTATTTCCAGCTTTATGTAAACTAAAAAAATGCACATAATGCATCATTCCTTTCCTGAGAAAAAAATACTGATAGATATCTTACATTGAATTTTTTCATAGTTATAAAAATACACTTTTACTCTTATTATAATGCTGTATATTGAAGAGGCAATACAGCACTATTAGAAAAGCAATTGAAATTACATATACATGGGTGAGTATGCACATGCATAGTCATGAAATATTTTTCATTTAATCAATTATTTTTTGTGGCAATAAATCAAAACCCAAATTTGTAAGAAGTAATGAAAATATCCCAAGTTCCTTTACTTTCACTCCTAAAGAATCCTTCAGAGAATTAAATTGCCAGCCTCCAATAAAACCAGTATCAAACTGGAGAGCCAGTTTAGTCTAGTATTTAAGACACCAGGGTAGAAATTGGGAGACCATGAGTTCAAGTCCTGCCTTAGCCATGAAAGCCAACTGGGTGGCTTTAGACCAGTCACTCTCTCTCTGCCCAACCCATCTCACAGAGTTGTTGTAGTAGGGAAAACGGGAGAAAGAAGGTGTATTAGATATGTTCACCACCTTGAGTTATTTGTAAAAATAATAAAAGTGGGGTGCAAATAAATAAAATCAGTTCAGATATCTGGAGGCATATTACATTGCAACAACTAAATTAGACTGCTAAAAAAGTGGGTGGGTGGAGGGGAGGAATATAGTACTTTATATATTCTCATTCGGCATCCCTCTGACAATTTTTTCTTCATCCTTTTCTGTTGTTCCTAATGGCCTCATACAGTATTTTTTGGATGAGTAATGCATATCTAGTTGCACTGGTCTCATTCAGTATGAGTTTTGATCATCCCTTTCTTGCTGCACGCACAGTTTCTTCCACAGTACTGTTTTTGCTCTCTTTCCAGCAGTGTTCTCTTCCTGGAGCAGCTGGTAAAGAATAATTGAGTAAAACTGTAATATGCTTTTCTTATAAAACATACATAATTGAAGAAGTAACATACATTAAAAGTCTCAAAAGTTACTTAATGTAGAGTCTCAATGTTCCTAGCTTTAAAACTGAGTTTAAGCATGCTGATTACATTTTAAGCTTGCTACCCTTAAAAATAGCATTTGTAATAAAATATCATGGACTTTATCACTGTACTGGCCATATGTGGGGATGAATTTGATGGTGATATTCTTCTTGCTACATATAGTTTACTTGCCTGTGACTTAGGTCAGTGTTCTCAATTTGAGAGAGTCTTGCCTTCATTTGTCTACAGTTTGGTGTAGAAGTTAAAGACATCACACTAGAAACTGGGAGACAGAGAGTTCTGGTCCTGCCTTAGGCATGAAGCCAACTGAATGACTTTGGGCAAGTCATTGACTCTCAGCCCTAGGAAGAAGGCCGTGGTAAATGTTTTCTGAAAATCTTTCCAAGAAAACTACAGAAAACTAGCGCAAGCAGTCTCCAGAAGTCAGTGCTGACTCAAGATACGTACACGCACATAGACACACATTCATGGACTGCAGAGTCTAGAATTCCAAGATAGGATGGCTATTTGTGAGAATTCTGGATGTTAAAGGACACACTATCTGCAGGACTGGAAAAAGATGCAAAGGGTAATAAGTTCTAATCTCTGAGCCAGGGTTTTTTTGGGGGGGGCAGGGCAAAGGGGGTATATTTTATGTAGTTACCATAGATCCATATTGTAGTAAGTTTTAGAAAACAGATCAATGTAGGCTTGAAAGCTTTGCTTCATATGTCAAAGATGGAATGTGATTAGAGATATAAGACAGATATATGCAGATTCCATTTTACTTTACCTATTGATATCTCCTTTTCCTTAATTGTATGCAACTATATGCATGAAGGGGAAGGAGGTGGCAATCACTCATGGAAAGAAAAGGAATATATTCTGTTTATACTTAGGAATACAGGAGTGCCAAGTCTGGACAGAATTTGCTGGTTCCTCTGTGTGTGGCAAAAGGTTTTTAACTTCTATGCTAACAAAAGCTTTTAGTAAAACATCTGTTAACGATAAATATAAGAAAAGAGAAGAAAACTTTAAGTACTGCAAGGGACACAAAACAGCCATAATCATGAATGATGATGTGATACTTTCATCACATATAAAAATAATATGTAAATATTAGGTAAAAGTAATCACATATAATATTTTAGTGATATTTTCTTATGTTGAAAAATGCTGGGTAGTTTTCAATTTATGACCAATCATGTAATGACAGTTCAAAGTTGTGACAGTCTCTGACAAAGTAGCCTCATTACCCCTATCAGGCCTTTGGCAGTCAGCACACAATTACGATCAGTTGTAGTGTCCTGTGATCACAAGTTCACGATTTGCAACCTGTTTTGGGCAATTTCTGGCAAAAATGTCCATTGGGAAAGCTGGATTCACTTAATGACCATGTAAAATTGGTTGTAACATTTGGTCCAACAAGTTATGATGGAAATTCCACTCCCAACTTTGGTTGTAATTCGAGGACTACATGTACATATAAAACAATATTGGGCAATCTCTATAAATAATAAAGAAATGAAATGAATGCTACAATTGTAAACTCCTTATATAAAGGAGTTCTTTCTGGCTTTTCCTATAGTCAGTAATACAGTTAGCTAGGCCAGATCCAGAAGAGAAAAATACATGCACTCCAGTCTAGTAGATTTTCTGCTCCTGCTCAACTGTTGACTTGCAATGGTTTGAACAATATTGTATCTTCAATATGTGGGTTAGTTAAATATGTGTTGTTAAAGCAGCCCCTAAATTTCTAATTCTCAGTATATTGTCGTTAAGCTATCAAATTACAAATGAATTAATAAAGAAATAAAAATCTTAGTTGCTGTGGGATGCCTAACTTTTTTTGTTTTTGTTTTTGCTCTTGAAATTGAATCACTTTTAGTACTAGATCCCATTCAGCAACATCATTACAACATTTAAAAACTACAAATTGAATTTCTAAATGCTTGATTGAAGGAATTTATGAATGTATCGGTTGGATGGATAATATGTATGCTGCATCTTCTTTCCTTTTCTCATTTGAGAGCATTTATATTTATTTCTAATTATAATTTCTGTTCTTATTAAATACAGGACAGCACAATTATCTCTGTGCTGGAAGAAATGATTGTATTATTGATAAAATTCGGAGAAAGAACTGCCCTGCTTGTCGCTACCGGAAATGTCTTCAAGCTGGGATGAACCTTGAAGGTAAATTCTAATACTTTCTTTTGTTACTGTTCAGATAGGAGTAGGATTGTAGGCATTGTTCTCTTTCTACTTGAATTTTTAAATCAGGTACATGCTGCGTACATTGCTTTAGTCGTATCTGTTGCTGTTTATGAATTCTTCACCAAAGTCCACTTATATAATTTATATGTATTGGGTTTTCATAGTTCAGACATTCATGCATCATATGTTGAACTTTAGGATACTGCATATTTGTCAAACGTAGGTACAGTATCATTAGTCTTTAGCCCCTATTCAGATTTAACAACTGTTTCCAAGAATAATACATGAAGGTGCTTAACCTAATGACTGCAGTGATCGAATGTTTAGAATGTATATTTATTACTACTTATATTAGTCATATGTCTACATTCTTGATAGAACTGGATATTTTTTCTGCATTCATAATCTAAACCTTTCGTCTCCATATTGTGTACTGAGTTCTCTTTCTATGCTAAACAATTGTAGCCTGATTTTCTGTGTATGTAAATTGCTAATGTTAAGGATGTGCACCAGCTACGAGCTTCAGACATTATTTAGTGATTTAAGAAATAGCTTAATTCAACAAAACCTAATTGAAAGACCCCAAATTCAGCTTAAGAGTAAAGTCGTACAACAGCCTCTTTGTTATTATTAATTGAATTACAGAAACAACAGCTACTTTTATGAGGGGATGATAGATAGGTTAATGGATGGTTGTTTTAACTGTTTCAGTTTGGGTTTCCTGTAAAAGAGAACTGCAGATAACAGATCTAGATTATCACTGACTGGTCTGTAAGTTACCTTGTTTTGAGAAAGTTGTTGAAAAAATGGCTTAGACTATAGTTACAGTTATGGATGAAAGAGATTACCTGGATCCCTTTCAATTAGATTTCAAGGCTAGTGTTGGATTGATGCCACATTGGTGACTCCTGTTGAGGAGTTTTGGCTGAATTAGGATACGGAGTCTTTTGGACTTATTTATTTATTATTTTATTTATTTTATTTTTAACATTTATACCCCGCCCTTCTCCCGAGGGACTCAGGGCGGCTTACAGGTAAATAAAAACAGTACAATACAATAAATATCTCTAAAAGCCAAATTAAAATATATATTAAGTAACCTGTATTAAATTTAATATTATAAAATCCCTTTAAAATCCCTATAAAATCCCCCCCTAGGCCAATCCCGCTTGATGGAAAAGCCATGTCTTGAGGGCACGGCGGAAGGAGGGGAGATCCGGAATAATCCGGATCTCTGGGGGGAGTTCGTTCCACAGGGTGGGGGCTCCCACAGAGAAGGCCCTCCCCCTGGGGGT
>NW_015386321.1:376265-383544 GCF_001527695.2 Protobothrops mucrosquamatus | reverse complement strand
ACTGCGTACGGTCGGTGAGGAAGGAAGAGAACCACCGCATAACGGTGCCTCCCATTCCTAACTCACCGAGTCGCCGCAGCATGATACCGTGGTCCACAGTATCAAAAGCCGCTGAGAGGTCCAAAAGAACAAGGACAGAGGAATAACCCCTGTCCCGGGCCCTCCAGAGATCATTGACCAACGTGACCAATGCCGTTTCTCTCTCTCTTTGGAGAGAGTCACGTTTACTCTGAATGGAGTGGTTCTTCCCAGACCGATCTGAGCTGCAACTTGAAGCTCCTCCTCATAGTTGTAGCCACAGTGGGAAGTGGAAGCTGTGGTCATGCACTTTGCACAATTGCATCTTCTGCACTAGCTGTGACCTTTCGTGGATTCCTTTTTTTAACAATTATTCATATCTTTGTCAGCTGGGCTGTTGCAGTGTGATCTACATGGGGATGTTGTTGAAAGCTTCAGTTGGTGCAACATGGAGCCATCTAGGTAGATAATAAGTGCACTAAGATTCACCTACCTGATACCACTAATACAGCCTGCACTGCTATCAATTAGCTCTGGGTACAATTTAAATTACAATCAGAAGTGTACAAGTGGAATCTGCCTATCAAATAACGTTTGGAAAAGAAAGTCTATTGAGGGAATGTCATCTTCAAGCTCAAATGTTCTCAATGATGACTTCACTCATTTGGAACAGTTTACCTCCTTGAGTATCCTATTCATTCTTCCTTACTATGCTTTTGGGGAGCCACAAATATGGCTTGAGACCAGCAAGATCATGCTACTCTGAATGGTGATACATTGGACTCATTGTTTATGATTTTATTAATTGATTTTTGTTTTTAATGTCCTGATACTAAAATTAAAAACCTCTCAGCCTCCACGCATGGAATGGCATATGCTGATTGAATAAACAAATAAATGTGTTACTTCTTGGTAGATAAAACATCCTCACAGTGTTGCTTCTTCTAGAAGTTTAAATTTGGGAATTTCATTTAAATAGGCTTAGGGCTCAATTCAATAGGTTCAGCGGATTGTGGAAAAATAGGAGATGTTTTAGCATATACTTGTTTCTTTTATATAAGTATGCTAAGCAAGCTACATAGATTGGGAGGTAAAATTATGATGAATTTAATTTTAATTTTTTTCACGCTTTCCTTTTTTTTCTTATATGGAGAGGTTGGCAAGAAATATTTTTATTTATTAGATTTTTTCCCACCTTTATTATTTTTATCAATAATTCAAGGCAGTGAACATACACAATAACACATAATACTCCCTTCTCTGCTTATTTTCTCCACAACAACCCTATAAGGTGGGTTGGGCTGAAAGAGTGACTGGTCTAAGGTCACCAACTGGTTCTTCTCCCTAAGACAGAAGTACCGTGTTCCCCCGAAAATAACACTAGATCTTTTTTTTTTTTTTTGCCTCCAAAAGAGGCACCAGGTCTCATTTTCGGGGGGTGTCTCCTACTCACCTCCGGCACCCAGCTGGTCCACTTCTTCTGTGGCCAAAGGAGCAGCTTCATTCTGCAGCTACATTCCGGCCTGCATTTGCATTCAGCCTTTCCAGAAGGCTTCTGCAGCTGAGTACTATAGCTCGGTTCTCGGCTGCAGAGGTCTTACAGAACTGAGCTATGGATTGAATCCATAGCTCGGTTCTTGGCTGCAGAGGCCTTCCAGAAAGACCTGTGACTGAGAAATGCAGGCCTGGCTGCAGAAGACGCCGCAGAAGAAGTGGGCCAGCGAGGAGAGGCCTGGCTGTGAAAGGTAAGTGGGTGCGGGCACATGGGGCAGCTCCACACACCCCCACCCTACCTTGATTTTTAGGTGTGTGCCTCGCCACAAAACTAGGGCTTATTTTTGAGATAGGGCTTATATTAGGCCCATCCCCCCCAAAATCAATCTAGGGCGTACTTCCGGGGTAGGCCTTACTTTCAAGGAAACATGGTAAAATCACTAGTCTCCTGGTTTTTAGGCAAGCACCTTAACCATTATACTAAACTAACAAAAATGTATGTTTTTTTAGTCATACTATTTCTGTATTGGTGATCTCTAAATTACCAAATCACTAATGAATCTGCAGAAAGGCTCAGNAGAGGCCTAAGGTTTAGGAACCTCTTTTGTTCTTGAAGAAACAGCTGAACAGACTTATGCCCTCTAATCCAGGTCTAAGTTGAATCAGGAAAGAATGGTTTGTTTTTACATTATAGAATCTCCAGTACCCCTTCTCTGTCAATTTTCCCTAATCTCCTTGACCAGTTTTCACTGTGATGTTCAGAGTTAATACCCTAACTTTATTTTTAAGAAATCATTATTGCTCTCTAAGTTGGTGTGATAGTGGATGGAAATTAATCAAGGAAAGAACCAACCTAGAACTAAGAAGAAATTTCCTGACAGGGAAAACAATTAATCGGTAGAATGACTTGCCTCGAGAAGTTGTGGGTGCTCTAACAGTGGAGGTTTTTAAAAAGAGATTGGGCAACGATTTGTCTGAAATAGTATGGGGCTTCCTGCTTGAGCAGGGGGTTGGACTAGAAGACCTCCAAGGTCCCTCCCAACTCTGTTATTCTGACCCTGATAAAAACAGATCTGTTATCATTCATTGCTTTCTCTTATTTTTGCTCATGGTTAATACTGCTGCATAATTTAATTTGGAAAGAATCTGGTCTTTAAAAGCTATAGTTAGATTTAGTTTGCTGCCAAGATTTGCTTATACTTGAATCTCTGGTTCCATAAAAATTCCAAAGGTTTTAGTTTGCCCACTTCATATATTCCAAAACCCAAATAGTTTCCTCCCTGCTCTTTTAAAGTGGTAAAATCAATATATCCTAAAACGGCATTTCAAAACTAGATTTCTCAAACTGGGCTTGCTAAAAGCTTACTGTGGTATTTCCAGCTTTATGTAAACTAAAAAAATGCACATAATGCATCATTCCTTTCGTGAGAAAAAAATACTGATAGATATCTTACATTGAATTTTTTCATAGTTATAAAAATACACTTTTACTCTTATTATAATGCTGTATATTGAAGAGGCAATACAGCACTATTAGAAAAGCAATTGAAATTACATATATATATGGGTGAGTATGCACATGCATAGTCGTGAAATATTTTTCATTTAACCAATTATTTTTTGTGGCAATAAATCAAAACCCAAATTTGTAAGAAGTAATGAAAATATCCCAAGTTCCTTTACTTTCACTCCTAAAGAATCCTTCAGAGAATTAAATTGCCAGCCTCCAATAAAACCAGTATCAAACTGGAGAGCCAGTTTAGTCTAGTGTTTAAGACACCAGGGTAGAAATTGGGAGACCATGAGTTCAAGTCCTGCCTTAGCCATGAAAGCCAACTGGGTGGCTTTAGACCAGTCACTCTCTCTCTGCCCAACCCATCTCACAGAGTTGTTGTAGTAGGGAAAAGGGGAGAAAGAAGGTGTATTAGATATGTTCACCACCTTGAGTTATTTGTAAAAATAATAAAAGTGGGGTGCAAATAAATAAAATCAGTTCAGATATCTGGAGGCATATTACATTGCAACAACTAAATTAGACTGCTAAAAAAGTGGGTGGGTGGAGGGGAGGAATATAGTACTTTATATATTCTCATTCAGCATCCCTCTGACAATTTTTTCTTCATCCTTTTCTGTTGTTCCTAATGGCCTCATACAGTATTTTTTGGATGAGTAATGCATACCTAGTTGCACTGGTCTCATTCAGTATGAGTTTTGATCATCCCTTTCTTGCTGCACGCACAGTTTCTTCCACAGTACTGTTTTTGCTCTCTTTCCAGCAGTGTTCTCTTCCTGGAGCAGCTGGTAAAGAATAATTGAGTAAAACTGTAATATGCTTTTCTTATAAAACATACATAATTGAAGAAGTAACATACATTAAAAGTCTCAAAAGTTACTTAATGTAGAGTCTCAATGTTCCTAGCTTTAAAACTGAGTTTAAGCACGCTGATTACATTTTAAGCTTGCTACCCTTAAAAATAGCATTTGTAATAAAATATCATGGACTGTAATACTGTACTGGCCATATGTGGGGATGAATTTGATGGTGATATTCTTCTTGCTACATATAGTTTACTTGTCTGTGACTTAGGTCAGTGTTCTCAATTTGGGAGAGTCTTGCCTTCATTTGTCTACAGTTTGGTGTAGAAGTTAAAGACATCACACTAGAAACTGGGAGACTGAGAGTTCTGGTCCTGCCTTAGGCATGAAGCCAACTTGAATGACTTTAGGCAAGTCATTGTCTTTCAGCCCCAGGAAGAAGGCCGTGGTAAATGTTTTCTGAAAATCTTTCCAAGAAAACTACAGAAAACTAGCGCAAGCAGTCTCCAGAAGTCAGTGCTGACTCAAGATACGTACACGCACACAGACACACATTCATGGACTGCAAAGTCTAGAATTCCAAGATAGGATGGCTATTTGTGAGAATTCTGGATGTTAAAGGACACACTATCTGCAGGACTGGAAAAAGATGCAAATGGTACTGAGCCAGGGGTTTTTTTTTGGGGGGGGGGAAGGGGTTATATCTTATGTAGTTACCATAGATCCGTATTGTAGTAAGTTTTAGAAAACAGATCAATGCAGGCTTGAAAGCTTTGCTTCATATGTTAAAGATGGAATGTGATTAGAGATATAAGACAGATATATGCAGATTCCATTTTACTTTACCTATTGATATCTCCTTTAATTGTATGCAACTATATGCATGAAGGGGAAGGAGGTGGCAATCACTCATGGAAAGAAAAGGAATATATTCTGTTTATACTTAGGAATACAGGAGTGCCAAGTCTGGACAGAATTTGCTGGTTCCTATGTGTGTGGCAAAAGGTTTTTAACTTCTATGCTAACAAAAGCTTTTAGTAAAACATCTGTTAACAATAAATATAAGAAAAGAGAAGAAAACTTTAAGTACCCCAAGGGACACAAAACAGCCATAATCATGAATGATGATGTGATACTTTCATCACATATAAAAATAATATGTAAATATTATATAAAAGTAATCACATATAATATTTTAGTGATATTTTCTTATGTTGAGAAATGCTGGCAGTTTTCAATTTATGACCAATCATGTAATGACAGTTCAAAGTTGTGACAGTCTCTGAAAAAGTAGCCTCATTACCCCTATCTCTATGGTCATGTGATTGCAACTCAGGCCTTTGGCAGTCAGCACACAATTACGATCAGTTGTAGTGTCCTGTGGTCACATGTTCACGATTTGCAACCTGTTTTTGGCAATTTCTGGCAAAAATGTCCATTGGGAAAGCTGGATTCACTTAATGACCATGTAAAATTGATTGTAACATTTGGTCCAACAAGTTATGATGGAAATTCCACTCCCAACTTTGGTTATAATTCGAGGACTACATGTACATATAGAACAATATTGGGCAATCTCTATAAATAATAAAGAAATGAAATGAATGCTACAATTGTAAACTCCTTATATAAAGGAGTTCTTTCTGGCTTTTCCTTTATTCAGTAATACAGTTAGCTGGGCCAGATCCAGAAGAGAGAAATACATGCACTCCAGTCTAGTAGATTTTCTGCTCCTGCTCAACTGTTGACTTGCAGTGGTTTGAACAATATTGTATCTTCAATATGTGTTGTTAAAGCAGCCCCTAAATTTCTAATTCTCAGTATATTGTCGTTAAGCTATCATATTACAAATTAATTAATAAAGAAATAAAAATCTTAGTTGCTGTGGGATGCCTAGCTTTTTTTATTTTTGTTTTTGCTCTTGAAATTGAATCACTTTTAGTACTAGATCCCATTCAGCAACATCATTACAACATTTAAAAACCACAAATTGAATTTCTAAATGCTTGATTGAAGGAATTTATGAATGTATCGGTTGGATGGATAATATGCATGCTGCATCTTCTTTCCTTTTCTCATTTGAGAGCATTTATATTTATTTCTAATTATAATTTCTGTTCTTATTAAATACAGGACAGCACAATTATCTCTGTGCTGGAAGAAATGATTGTATTATTGATAAAATTCGGAGAAAGAACTGCCCTGCTTGTCGCTACCGGAAATGTCTTCAAGCTGGGATGAACCTTGAAGGTAAATTCTAATACTTTCTTTTGTTACTGTTCAGATAGGAGTAGGATTGTAGGCATTGTTCTCTTTCTACTTGAATTTTTAAACCAGGTACATGCTACGTACCTTGCTTTAGTCGTATCTGTTGCTGTTCATGAATTCTTCACCAAAGTCCACTTATATAATTTATATGTATTGGGTTTTCATAGTTCAGACATTCATGCATCATATGTTGAACTTTAGGATACTGCATATTTGTCAAGCGTAGGTACAGTTTCATGAGTCTTTAGCCCCTATTCAGATTTAACAACTGTTTGCAAGAATAATACATGAAGGTGCTTAACCTAATGACTGCAGTGATCGAATGTTTAGAATGTATATTTATTACTACTAATATTAGTCATATGTCTACATTCTTGATAGAATTGGATATTTTTTCTGCATTCATAATCTAAACCTTTCGTCTCCATATTGTGTACTGAGTTCTCTTTCTATGCTAAACAATTGTAGCCTGATTTTCTGTGTATGTAAGTTGCTAATGTTAAGGATGTGCACCAGCTACGAGCTTCGGACATTATTTAGTGATTTAAGAAATAGCTTAATTCAACGAAACCTAATTGAAAGACCCCAAATTCAGCTTAAGAGTAAAGTCGTACAACAGCCTCTTTGTTGTTATTAATTGAATTACAGAAACGACAGCTACTTTTATGAGGGGATGATAGATAGGCTAATGGATGGTTGTTTAAACGTGTTTCAGTTTGGGTTTCCTGTAAAAGAGAACTGCAGATAACAGATCTAGATTATCACTGACTGGTCTGTAAGTTACCTTGTTTTGAGAAAGTTGTTGAAAAAATGGCTTAGACCAGTGGTTCTTAACCTTTTTGAACGAATCGCCCCCTTGAGCCAATGAGGAAGTTGTCATCGCCCCCCTCCCCCAACATAACCTCTCAATCACAACTTTGCAATACTGCAGACCTCTTAAAATGTGAAATGAATTTATATAAACTTTCATTTCTCTCCCCCAGGATAAAGTTAATAATTTTGTGGATGTGAGGGCTGGGCAAGGTTTGAATATTCAGAGACTTTTAATAATTACATTTTAATCTATATATCACAGGGTAGTCAAGCTACGTAGAACCACAACTGCTAGCTTGAAATGAGTGAAAATGAGAGATTTTCAGGGGGAGTGCTGGCTGTGTTTTCACTGTGCCTTTAGAGCAGACTG